>NC_048298.1:309121558-309153019 GCF_013100865.1 Trachemys scripta elegans
CTACCCACCCCGCCCCCACCTTTACCCCTCCTGCCACAGGCCAATACCCCCCACCCTGTCCCCCGCCTCTCCCCCCACAAGCTAATACCCCCACCCCTTGCCCTACAGACCAATACTCCCCACCCTGCCCCCACCCTCATCCCCTCCTCCCCCCATAGACCCACCTCATCACCATCCCACACAGACCAATACCCCCATTTACCCATCCCCCACAGACCTACCCACCTCATCCACCCAACCCACACAGATCCAGCCCACCCCCACACATACCAATACTCCCCACAGACCCACCCCACACATACCTACCCACCCATCCACCCAACCTCCACACATACCAATACCCCAGAGACCCACCCTTCCCCCATCCTACCTCCCCCTCCCCCCACAGACCTACTCCACCCCATCCCACCTACTCATCCACCTACCCTCATTCCGCATAGACCTACCCCACCCACCTACATACTCATCCTACCCCCACACATACCAGTACCCCCATAGATCCACCCTACCCCCACACATACCTACCCAATATGCCATTGCCAAACTGCTTCTCCCAACCCAATCCCACACATACCTATTTAGTGCCCCACTGCCAACCCTTTTCCCCAGAAGTTCTCAAAGTTTTGTACTGGTGACCCCTTTCACATAGCAAACCTCTGAGTGTGACCCCACCCCCCATAACTTTCAACACTTTCAAAATATGTAACAACATTATAAATGCTGGAGGCAAAGCAGGATTTGGGGTGGAGGCTGACAGCTCGTGACCCCCCATGTAATAACCTCACGACCCCCTGAGGGGTTCTGACCCCCAGTTTGAGAACCCCTGCCTTACCCTAATCTCCCACACACATCTAATAACCCAACTCCCAAACCTCCATTCCCCAGGCCCTCAACTTTCCCTAAACTCTTTCTCCCATATATATCCACTTCTCCACATCCAAATCTTATTCACTGAACACACTCCACCACACATACTTACCCAATAAACTCACTTCCCAATATCCCCTTCCCTAATGCCCAATCTGCCATATATATCTAATACCATCCAATATTCCTACTCCCTTTACCCCATTTCCCTAATGCGCCCCACATATAACCAGACCCTCAAACCCCATTCTCCTAACTCCAGCTCCATATTTACTCAATACACCTACCCATTACATTCCCTTCCCCTAAGCCCCACCCACTTACATAACCAATATCCCTTTCACTAAATTTTTACCTCCATACATAATCAATGCCCCCACTCTCCCACTCCATACAAACCCAATTCTCTCACACTCATACATACCCAAATCCCCATCCCTCATGCAAACCCACAACTCCCATGCCCTCTTTCTCTACCACTACACAACATACAGTACATACTCACTCTCTTCACCCAAGCATCTTCCATCCCCATACATACCCAATTCTTATCCTCTATATACATCCACTTTCCCATACCACATGTACACACACATACTGCCCTACTTCCATATTCCCTTCCTCATACATGTGCACACCACTCATACTCACTGAACCCCATTTCCATACCCCCCTCACCTACATGTAACATCTGAGGACTGATTTAATGCTAACAGCTCCATGGGGAGAAAATGACAGCCAAGGATTACAGCAGCATCAGGGCATTCTGTCCATGCTCCCTTTCCTCTGACCATGTCTTCTATGCCAGTGGCTCTCAACCTTTCCAGACTACTGCACCCCTTTCAGGAGTCTGATTTGTCTTGTGAACCCCAAGTTTCACCTCACTTAAAAACTACTTGCTTACCAAATCAGACATAAAAATACAAAAGTTTCACAGCACCCTACTACATTTCAGTGTGATACTTGAGCCTATTTTTCACTTGTGAACCTCATCTGAAGCCAGAGCACCAGATGGCAGGGCTGAAGTCTGAGCCCTGCTGCCTGGGGCTGAAGCCCGAGCCCTGCTGCCTTAGACTGAAGCATGTAACTTAGCTTTGTGGGGGCCCCTGTGGTGTGAAGCCCCAGACAGTTGCCCTGCTTGCAATGCCCTAATGCTGGCCCTGCACGTTCAACCCCCCTAAAACCAACTCTTGACACACACACCCTGGGGTTGAAACCCCGAAGTTGAGAAAACCTAATCTAGATGGGTTTGGCTCTGGAAGACCTCTGCGTATCCCCAGGGGTTGCATACCCCTGGTTGAGAACCACTGCTCTATGCCAGCAGCCAGATGGGCAACACAGAAGCCACTATACTGAGTCTTTGTCACTAGAACATCCCTCTTGTTATGCCTGTTTGGCCAGAATCCACCAACCGTGTGACATAAAGCAACTGCACTTCAGGATCTAGCTCTTTAAGTCTAAAATTTTCCTTCCATTTAAATGTTATCCATTCCCTTGGCTAAATGCAATGCATTCAGCACCATATAAGTCTGTGATCTTTTGGCGCTTTTTAAAAAACAGTCACGATAACAAGCACAGAGCATGTTTGTTGTTTTATAAATGTTAAATAATTTTTAGTGTTTATGTACAGGATTGACAGCCACATAGAATTAAGTCCTCTGATACAACACAGGCATGATCACTGAAGCTTCCCTACACTGCCCCACCAATGGCTCCAAACTTGTTCTGGAGAGGCTAGAAGGTAGTTCAGTCTCTCTGTCCATTGAATCTTTAGCCTCTAGGGCTGAGTGCTCTAACCTAGTGGTTTTCAATCTGTGATCCACGTACCTCTGAAGGTCCGCAGACTATGTTTAAGATTTCCAAAGGGGTGTGCAGTGCACCTCCATTGGAAATGTTTTAGGGGTCTGCAAATGAAAAAAGGTTGAAAGCCACTGCTCTAACCAGGGTATCACTTAGTGCCAGGTTTGGTGGTACTTTTATGATGTGGACATTGGCCTACTAGGAAAGTTGAGTGGTAACCACCAACTCATATGCCGAACACCACTTAAAAGTCATCAGATGGTTAAAAAGTGTTTTCAAAAAGAGCATAAGAATGGAGATTTATATAGGAGCCAGTATCTTCAGCTATAATACTGGTGTAATGGTATCTTATGGTGCTTGTCCTGTTTATGAAGTAGTAAGCATATCTTGTACTGAATAAGTTCCAAGGCCTAATAATGTATTAGCTCAGAATGTGGCTATTACAAAAGTTAACAGGTACTACAGTTATTCTACTAAAACATTTTATTACATATTCACATTATCTGTGAAAGAAGAGAAAAATACAAAGAAGAAACGGGCTATGAAATGGCTAAAAGATAAATTGTTTGTAAAAATATATATATATACCTTTTGGGCCTTTCTTTTCTCCCGTCACCTAAAGCTACTTGTCCTTCTAATTGTAATCTGCCCCTTGCACACACACTCGCACACACCAGTAGGACTCTTGTTTCTAGAATAACTAGTATATTTTATTAACATTGTGTTTCAAAATTGCGTTGTCCCAATATTAACAAACAATGAAAACTCAAATGTTTTATGTATTAATATGACGCTTATTCTGGGGACAGGATCTTAGCTGACTTTTAGGGAGGGAAAGGTGGACTCAGGGAGTGGCAAAGAACAGTCTCCATATTGGTCTCCATATTGGAAGAGAAGGTTAAAGGACTAGAGATCCAAGTATCAACCCTGCGTTGCATCAGGGAAAATGAAGATTTTCTGGACAGAAGTTAGAATTTGGTACTGCAGGTACAGCACGCTGAAGAATCTGAGAGGCAGTGCACAATGGGGAAGAAAATTGGCAGCGTGTGACCTCCAGAAGAAGAAAGAGGAGAAATCTTGTATCCCTAATGCAGATAGAGGTAAGAAACCGTTTTCAGGCCCTCTGCACAGGTACTATGGAGAAGAATGGTTTGGAAGAGTCATCTGAGGGAAGGGATCAGGAGACCCCATCGACCAGAAGATATGGGATGCATTGTCCTAGGGATGGGGGTTTCATGACCACCACTCCCAAGAGGAGGAGATGGGTGGTGGTTGTTGGGGACTCCCTCCTAAAGGGGACAAAGTCATCCATCTGCCGTCCAGACTGGGAAACTCGAAAAGTGTGCTGCTTGCCTGGAGCTAGAATTCAGGATGTGACTGAGTGTGCCGAGACTGATCAAGCCCTTTGACCACTATCCTTTGCTACTTCTTCACATGGGCACCAATGATACTGCCAAGAATGACCTTGAGTGAGTCACTGGAGACTACGTGGCTCTGGGAAGAAGGATACAGGAGTTTAAGGCACAAGTCGTGTTCTCATCCATCCTCCTTGTTGAAGGACAAGGCCCAGGTAGGAACCATCAAATTGTGGAGGTAAATGCGTGGTTATGCAGGTGGTGTCGGAGAGACGGCTTTGGATTCTTCGACCATGGGATGTTGTTCCAAGAAGAAGGATTGCTAGGAAGAGATGGAATCCACCTAACGAAAAGAGGGAAGAGCATCTTCACAGGCAGGCTTGCTAACCTCGTGAGGAGGGCTTGAAACTAGACCAGGAGGATGAGGTAGATGAGCTTTTCTTCTGACAACTAACAGAAGTTTCCAGATCACAGGCCCTAGTTCTCATGGGGGACTTCAATCACCCTGACATCTACTGGGAGAGCAATACAGCAGTGCACAAACAATCCAGGAAGTTTTTGGAGAGTGTTGGGAACAATTTCCTGGTGCAAATGCTGGAGGAACCAACTAGGGGCTGTGCTCCTCTTGACCTGCTGCTCACAAACAGGGAAGAATTAGTAGGGGAAGTAGAAGTGGGTGGCAACTTGGGCAGCAGTGACCATAGATTCATAGATTCTAGGACTGGAAGGGACCTCGAGAGGTCATCAAGTCCAGTCCCCTGCCCGCATGGCAGGACCAAATACTGTCTAGACCATCCCTGATAGGCATTTATCTAACCTACTCTTAAATATCTCCAGAGATGGAGATTCCACAACCTCCCTAGGCAATTTATTCCAGTGTTTAACCACCCTGACAGTTAGGAACTTTTTCCTAATGTCCAACCTAGACCTCCCTTGCTGCAGTTTAAACCCATTGCTTCTTGTTCTATCCTTAGAGGCTAAGGTGAACAAGTTTTCTCCCTCCTCCTTATGACACCCTTTTAAATATCTGAAAACTGCTATCATGTCCCCTCTCAATCTTCTCTTTTCCAAACTAAACAAACCCAATTCTTTCAGCCTTCCTTCATAAGTCATGTTCTCAAGACCTTTAATCATTCTTGTTGCTCTTCTCTGGACCCTTTCCAATTTCTCCACATCTTTTTTGAAATGCGGTGCCCAGAACTGGACACAATACTCCAGCTGATGCCTAACCAGAGCAGAGTAGAGCGGAAGAATGACTTCTCATGTCTTGCTCATAACACACCTGTTAATACATCCCAGAATCATGTTTGCTTTTTTTGCAACAGCATCACACTGTTGACTCATATTTAGCTTGTGGTCCACTATAACACCTAGATCCCTTTCTGCCATACTCCTTCCTAGACAGTCTCTTCTCATTCTGTATGTGTGAAATTGATTTTTTCTTCCTAAGTGGAGCACTTTGCATTTGTCTTTGTTAAACTTCATCCTGTTTAACTCAGACCATTTCTCCAATTTGTCCAGATCATTTTGAATTATGACCCTGTCCTCCAAAGCAGTTGCAATCCCTCCCAGTTTGGTATCATCCGCAAACTTAATAAGCGTACTTTCTATGCCAATATCTAAGTCATTAATGAAGATATTGAACAGAGCCAGTCCCAAAACAGACCCCTGCGGTACCCCACTTGTTATGCCTTTCCAGCAGGATTGGGAACCATTAATAACAACTCTCTGAGTACGGTTATCCAGCTAGTTATGCACCCACCTTATAGTAGCCCCATCTAAATTGTATTTGCCTAGTTTATCGATAAGAATATCATGCAAGACCGTATCAAATGCCTTACTAAAGTCTAGGTATACCACATCCACAGCTTCACCCTTATCCACAAGGCTCGTTATCCTATCAAAGAAAGCTATCAGATTGGTTTGACATGATTTGTTCTTCACAAATCTATGCTGGCTGTTCCCTATCACCTTACCACCTTCCAAGTGTTTGCAGATGATTTCCTTAATTACTTGCTCCATTATCTTCCCTGGCACAGAAGTTAAACTAACTGGTCTGTAGTTTCCCGGGTTGTTTTTATTTTCCTTTTTATAGATGGGCACTATATTTGCCCTTTTCCAGTCTTCTGGAATCTCTCCTGTCTCCCATGATTTTCCAAAGATAATAGCTAGAGGCTCAGATACCTTCTCTATTAGCTCCTTGAGTATTCTAGGATGCATTTCATCAGGCCCTGGTGACTTGCAGGCCTCTAACTTTTCTAAGTGATTTTTAACTTGTTCTTTTTTTATTTTATCTGCTAAACCTACCCCCTTCCCATTAGCATTCACTATGTTAGGCATTCCTTCAGACTTCTTGGTGAAGACCGAAACGAAGAAGTCATTAAGCATCTCTGCCATTTCCAAGTTTCCTGTTACTGTTTCTCCCTCTTCACTAAGCAGTGGGCCTACCCTGTCTTTGGTCTTCCTTTTGCTTCTAATGTATTGATAAAAAGTCTTCTTGTTTCCCTTTATTCCTGTAGCTAGTTTGAGCTCATTTTGTGCCTTTGCCTTTCTAATCTTGCCCCTGCATTCCTGTGTTGTTTGCCTATATTCATCCTTTGTAATCTGTCCTAGTTTCCATTTTTTATATGACTCCTTTTTATTTTTTAGATCATGCAAGATCTCGTGGTTAAGCCAAGGTGGTCTTTTGCCACATTTTCTATCTTTCCTAACCAGCGGAATAGCTTGCTTTTGGGCCCTTAATAGTGTCCCTTTGAAAAACTGCCAACTCTCCTCAGTTGTTTTTCCCCTCAGTCTTGATTCCCATGGGACCTTACCTATCAGCTCTCTGAGCTTACCAAAATCTGCCTTCCTGAAATCCATTGTCTCTATTTTGCTGTTCTCCCTTCTACCCTTCCTTAGAATTGCACACTTTCACCCAGGCTGCCTTCTACTTTCAAATTCTCAATGAGTTCCTCCCTATTTGTCAAAATCAAGTCTAGAACAGCGAGTTGGTCATGAGATGGTCGAGGTCAGGATCCTGACAAAAGGAAGAAAGGAGAGCAGCAGAATACGGACCCTGGACTTCAGAGAAGCAGACTTTAACTCCCTTAGGGAATTGATGGGCAGGATCCTCTGGGAGGCTAATATGAGGGGGAAAGGAGTCCATGTGGCCAAATGCAATGCATCTGAGGGTGCTGTGGGAGTTGGCTGATATGATTGCAGAGCCATTGGCCATTATCTTTGAAAACTTGTGGTGATCGGGGGAGATCCCAGATGATTGGAAAAGGGCAAATATAGTGCCCATCTTTAAAAAAGGGAAGAAGGAGAATCCGGGGAACTACAAACCGGTCAGCCTCTCCTCAGTCTCTGGAAAAATCATGGGGCAGGTCCTCAAGGAATCCGTTTTGAAGCACTTGGAGGAGAAGAAAGTGATCAGGAACAGTCAACATGGATTCACTAAGGGCAAGTCATGCCTGACCAACCTGATTGCCTTCTATGATGAGATAACTGGCTCTGTGGATATGGGGAAAGCAGTGGACATGATATATCTTGACTTTACCAAAGCTTTTGATATGGTCTCCCACAGAATTCTTGCCAGCAAGTTTAAAAAGTATGGACTGGATGAATGGACTATAAGGGGTATAGAAAGCTGGCTAGATCGTCGGGTTCAACAGGTAATGATCAACGGCTCAATGTCTAGTTGGCACCCAGTATCAAGCAGAGTGCCCTAGGAGTGTGTCCTGGGGCCGGTTTTGTTCTACATCTTCATTAATGATTTGGATGATGGGATTAATTGTACCCTCAGCAAGTTCATGGATGACACTAAGCTGCGGGGAGAGGTAGATACACTGGAGGTGAGGGATAGGGTCCAGAGTGACAGACAAATTGGAGGATTGGGCTAAAAGAAATCTGATGAGGTTCAACAAGGACAAGTTCAGAGTCCTGCACTTAGGATGGAAGAATCCCATGCACTGTTACAGGCTGGGGACCGATTGGCTAAGCGGCAGTTCTGCAGAAAAGGACCTGGGGATTATAGTGGACGAGAAGCTGGATATGAGTCAACAGTGTGCCCTTGTTGCCAAGAAGGCTAATGGAATATTGGGCTGCGTTAGTAGGAGCATTGCCAGCAGATTGAGGGAAGTGATTATTCCCCTCTATTTGCACTGGTTAGGCCACATCTGGAGTATTGCGTCCAGTTTTGGGCCCTCCACTACAGAAAGGATGTGGACAAATTGGAGAGAGTCCAGCGGAGGGCAATGAAAATGATTAGGGGACTGCGGCACATGACTTATGAGAAGAGGCTGAGGGCTCTGGTTTTATTTAGTCTGTAGAAGAGAAGAGTGAGGGGGGATTTGACAGCAGCCTTCAACTACCTGAAGGGGGGTTCCAAAGAGAATGGAGCTAGGCTGTTTTCAGTGGTGGCAGATGACGGAACAAGGAGCAATGATCTCAAATTGCAGTGGCGGAGGTCTAGGTTGGATATTAGGAAAAACTGTTTCACTAGCAGGGTGGTGATGCACTGGAATGGATTACTTAGGGAAGTAGTGGAATCTCCATCCTTAGAGCTTTTTAAGGCCCAGCTTGACAAAGCCCTGGCTGGGTGATTTATTTGGGGTTGGTCCTGCTTTGAGCAGGGGGTTGGACTAGATGACCTCCTGAGGTCTCTTCCAACAATAATCTTCTATGATTCTACGATGGGAAGAAGTGAGTTTTGAAAGTGCTCTTTCAGCAGATTCTCAACCCCCTTTTTGTTTGCTTTCATGAATACTTGTGAGTTTCTCTGCTTTAGCTGAAAGGAGTGACAAGCTGAGATGACTGGCACACAGCTTTAAAATTGTGAATACAAAAGCCCGTCACAACAGAAGAATTATGGAAAAAAGGAGAAATAACTGTTCAGTAATTATGCAAGCTCTCCATTCTGGCTAATAATGGCTGTCAGCCAATCAAAGTACAGGGATTCTCATACCCGCAACTAGAGTGCAGGGAACTTCACCCATGGGAAAAAAACCTGTACAGTTAAGTGTCAATAGTTGTACATCATTCCTACATGCTGATCGGCTGATATCTTTCTATACTGCAGTATCACAATATAAATATTAATACATATATGATACACAGTGACAAAATATCTTTTGTTAGCTAGTATAGAAATAGTTCTCAAATATTCAAGGCTGAAACTTTACAAGTATAAAACTGACTAAAACTAAAGTGAAGTCACCCTCTACGATATACAGTTATGTTACTTATGGAGGTTATGCCTTTTCCTGAAGTATCCAGCACTGGCCACTATCTGAGATAGGGTATTACACAAAAGGGACAATTTGTATATTCTGATGCAATTTGTATATTTTATATAGCCTTTGATAGTTACCAGCTTTAGCTGAATTCAACCTGGTGAGACTCCTTGCACCATTACAAATCCACAGCACCAGCCAGACCCCAGATTTGTTTTAATTCAGTTAAGAATGTTGCTTGTTTAGGTCCCAATTCTGCACCCCCTTCGTCATATGGGCAGTCCTTCCTGATGCAAGTGGTCTAATGAATTACCTAAAAAAGTAAATATTTCTCCTATGAGTAAGGGTTTGCTGCCGTGCTTAATTTGTAATGAAAGAGGTGCTGGGGCTCAAGCAATTTTTTTACATTATTAACTAATACAGCAAGCTCAGAGGTGCCGAGGCTATGAACTGTCAAGTGTAGAGGTGCACCCGAGTGCTCAGCCCTGGCAATCCCTGGCATAAATTAAGCACTAGTTTGCTGGTTCAAGCCTTCAGCTATTAATGACTTTTCTTGAACTTATTTCATTGTACCATTGCTGTTTTAGTCTAGCAGTTGATTACATATAGAATAATGCATGATTTCCTCTGCAAAGAAATGGATGTAATTGTGCGCCAGACAGCCCAAATATTTGATGAATGTCAACAACCCTAATAGTGATTTGCAATCTCCCTGTGGGAAGAGGGAAATCTGTACACAAGTTCTCTAAGCTTCACCAGAGCCATCTGCTACCATAGGTGAAGTCAAGTGATTTAAGAGTAGCCCTCAAGCCTAGTACCACAAATAGAGCTAATTTTAGAAATAAAAAGTAATAGATTTGTAATTGTTATTTACCGGTAGATCAAGTAATATCCTGGACATTGTTAACTTACATCTCACAAAAATACCATAAGTAATAGTGTCTTTGAGTGATATTTCATTAGAAAAGGTTTAACTAAACAGAGGTATAGTTTCATAGATTCCAAGGCGAGAAGGACCCATTGTGCTCATCTAGTCTGACCTTCCCAAAATAATTCTGTGACCATCAGGGTCCAGATTCCCCAAGGAGAGAAGGGGTGTTTGAATGAACAGTTAAAGCAAATGATTGTCTACAATATTATTGTGCTATAAAAATATGTCTGGTAAGGTCTTTTATGAAAGCTTGTAATGTTCTAAACAGAATGCTCATGAGATGTGTATACAGACTGGGGTTCTGAATGTATGTATTTACGTATATAGAAAAACTGTACTTATAATCTGTGGTGCAGTCAGGCAGGGAGGGGCTGCCTCACCAACCAGATATTAGCTCCAAGCACTTAGTATTGTATAATCCAGGTGAAGACAAATGATGGGCCATTAGAGTTAATGGGAAGACACTGAGTATGTCTACACAGCAAAGAAAAACCCGTGGCTGGCCTGTGCCAGCTGACTCAGGCTCGCAGCTGTTTAATTGCTATGTAGACTTCTGGGCTCGGGCTGTAGCTCAAGCTCTGGGACCCTCTCATCTCTCAAGGTCCTAGAGCCTGGGCTCCAGCCCAAGCCTGGAAATCTACACAGCAATGAAACAGCCCCGCAGCCCGAGCCCTGCGAGCCCAAGTCAGCTGGTCTAGTTGCTGCATAGACATACCCATTGAGACATCCCAGCTAGAATTTCCCCACCCTGAATAACCATCAGTCACCATATCAGGAGAGAGAAAATGGCCTTTTAAAAATGAGGCTTGAAATTGAGGTCATCATACAGAAACTGAGGGACAGTCACTTGGTGGGTGCTGTCTGTGAAATGCTGCTGTATGGTAGGGTGTACGCTGGGAAACTGTTCAGAGGCAATAGGTAACTTGTATTAAAAAAGGGAGTGTATCTAATTTTAAAGTGTAAAGCCTGAGGTTGCATCTTGATGTTTGTTTTCTGTGTAACTTGCATGTGTTTGCTTTTCCTTACTATTTTACCTTTGAATCTGTGATTTTTCTATTAAATAAACCTTTTGTTTATTTTTATCCCAAGCAGGTCTCTGGTGTGCAAACTGTGTGGAGTGTGTGCCAAAGTAAGCTGGTGTCTCGGGGAGCTGGTTTCACGCCTTTGGGGGTGATGAACAGAGGTGAAAAGTCTGAGTGTCTGGTAGTTATGGTAACCTACAAATCTATGAATCTAAGATGGTGGTGCCCAGGATTCCCAGGTCAAAAGCAAAGATTTTTTCCTTTTCTTTCTTGAAGAGGAGAATTTGGATGACATGGGCTCAGGCAGACTTTGCTCTTAAAGGAGTAGTCCCTAAGAAACTTAAAGGCCAGTTTTACATATGCAATATTTATTCTTATGCATAGGCGCCAACTCTGGGGCTGGAGCACCCATGGGGGGAAATTAGCAGGTGCTCCGCACCCACTGTCAGCCAAGCTCCCCCTGCCCCCTCCCGAGCGCACCGTGTCCCCGCTTCTCCCCCTCCCTCCCAGCGCTTCCCACCCCTTGCTACCTAACAGCTGTTTGGTGGTGCTTAGGACTTTCTGGGAGGGAGTGGGAGGAGCGGGGACATGGCACGCTCAGGGGAGGAGGTGGAGAAGAGGCAGGGCAGGAGCGGGGACTTGGGGGAAGGAGGTGGGGCAAGAGCGGTGCAGAGGCAGGCTGGGATGGGGCCAGGGGATGGGGGGGGTCCAGCAACCACCGGGCAGAGGGGAAGTTGGCACCTATGTTCTTATGTTAGAAAAGTGTTATTGTCTTATGCTGCTGAAGAACAAGGATTACAGTAATGATGATGGAGAAAGTGAGTGATTTCACTTCTTCTTAGCACATGCACAACATGCCTCACGTGGCGTGTGACCAGGATTCGTCACTGAATTTGGTTGACATGTTGGATCATTAGCTTCCCGGCTTGGGCCAGGTTCCGACAGACAGTGGAACATGAATGCTGATCCATGCCCACCAGTGATTTCACTGATTTGATAGAGTTGCATAGTGGAACTGGGAGCAGAAGTTGTGCCCAGAATGTGTGTGTATTAAAGCAAACTGGACTGCATAAGGGATGTGCTGAAGAGGTATAAAGGATAACATTTTAATAACAGAGGATTCAGACAACTGCAAAATGTGTGTTTGGTGATGAATAGCTGATTTGATTAAAATTAATTCTGGAGGGGAATAAGGCAGGATTTTACTCAATAACAGCACATTTAAAATGCTATTTGTTTTTTCAATAGACAATACGTTTAAGCAAGGTAATGTCCCTCTAATGACCTTTTAGAGGTAATCCTTTGCTTTTCTACAGAGTTTGATCAGAGAATTCAAAGGAGCAAACCTTCATTATTTTTTCAAAGTGAAGAATGAGGCTGGTAAAACCTAAGGCCAAGACTAGCTATGGATATTACAACAACAACAAAAGTCTTGCTGTTGTTATTCCTCCAGAAAGGCTGAAGCATAGTGAGCCATACTTGGAATCAGATTTTATGTTAATAGCTCTCCCTGTTTCTAATAATACATTTTGAATGCATTTCAGAGAGAATTGCACATATCATTCTCTCCAACATTTGAAATGGGTGAAGTTACTCATTTTGGGTCAAATTCTAAGCTTGGACCCATTAACTTCAATGGCAACTGTATGCCTGAGTACAAAGGCAGAAATTATCCCCAAATTCTGTCTTACCAGCAGGGCCGGTGCTACCATTAAGGCGAACTAGGCGGTTGCCTAAGGCGCCAAGATTTAGGGGTGCCAAAAAGCAGTGCCCCCAATTTTTTTTTTACAGCATTCCTCCCCGAGTGCACGGTCGCCACTCCACTTCTCCCGCCTCCCAGGCTTGCAGCGCCAATCAGCTGTTTGGCACTGCAAGCCTGGGAGGAGAATTAGAGTGGGGGCGGCGTGCTTGGGGAGGAGGCAGAGCAGAGGTGAGCTGGGGTGGGGAGGTGCCACATGGCTCCCCGGGCCAGGAGCCCCAGCTCACATCTGCTACGCCCCCTCCCTGAGCACGCCGTCGCTGCTCCACTTCTCCTGGCTTGCGGCGCCAATCAGCTGTTTGGCGCCCACAAGCCTGGGAGGGGACAAGAATTAGAGCGGGGGCGGCGTGCTTGGGGAGGTGGCGGAGCAGAGGTGAGCTGGGGTGGGGAGCTGCCGCACGGCTCCCGTGGGGGGGGGCTGGGACGGGGGGGGGGGGGGCGGGGGGCGGGGGCGGGGCGGCCGTAGGGCTGGGGGGCGGGGGCGCAAGGTGGAAGTTTCGCCTAGGGCGCAAAATTTCCTTGCACCGGACCTGCTTACCAGCCCTAAGGTGACTCAGTGAAAGGAGTGTTAACTTGTTCAGATAAAGCAGTGACAGACTTTCAGGAGCAGCAAACACCCACAGAAACATACATGTGTATAATCTTCAAATGAGGGGCCGATAGAATGATAGCAGCATCCCCCACGCTGTAATTTATTTTATGATTTAGTAAAACTATTTTGGTATAGCAGGAACCCAGTTCTCTATGACTTCCAATGGGATTTGGATGCCTAACTTCCATTTGTGGCTCTGAAAATCTCCCCTGTAATTATTTTTCCTTCAAACGTATGACCAGATTCTGGCCAGTTCCTATGTAGGAGCACAATGGGGGGAACTTTCCCTTACTCTTCCCCTATGCCATGGCTGGCTAGAATCCCATTGGGAAGTACAGTCATTGCTTCCTGCTAGCTCTATAGGAGATACTAGCAGTCTGGCAGGCAGTATGCATGGGCAGGGCCAGTGGACAAGCCAGGGCCCTCACCCTGTCCCTTGTATATCATCAGTCAGCAGAGCTGGCCCGATGCAGACCATACTGCACCCTTTCCAAGGATGGTGGATCTGTGCTACTGCTTATACATTCCATGTGGAATCCTGGCTCAGTCAGCACCAGGCTCAATGCGGCTGTTCTCCAGTGGAGTGCACAGCCCAAATTTTGCCCACAGCCCTTTTGAAATTATTATTATTTTTTAACTATTTTGTGAAGAACTAAATAGTGCTATTCATGCCTATTCTGTTCAACTCCTTATTCCATGGCCCCTCACAAACCACTGTAGCAAATGGTTTCATTCCTCCTTTTTAACTAGCAATACAGTAACAAAGTTCTGATGCCAAACTGCTGGAAATAGTCTTTCACCATATTCTTCTATAACTGACAGTTACGGTGGAAAGCTTTCTGTTTTCGAGTTGCCTTTGGCTCTGTCTTGTGGTTAGGCTGCTAATGAACTACAATTTTCTCTCCAACGCATCCTGGTTTGAATTTTAATTCATTTTAGAAGTTCTGCTATTGTTAGTGATTACAAAAAAATCCCACTTGATTTTACATCCCCATTTCAGTTTTCTACATGACTAAATAAAACAAGCCTTTAGATATTTCTATCCCAGGATATAATTTCACTTATATGGGAAGGTTCCTTTCAGCTTTTTTTTCAATGACAGCATCATCCAAAGCTTCCTGAGTATATTAAACTGTATGTTTGGTAGCTTCCAAATTGGGATCAGAAAAGAAGACTTCTCTCCAAGGGCTTATGCTGCAAGGTGGCAGGCACTTTGGCCCAATCCACAAAGCACTTGAGTCATTTCATGTAAGCATCTGCTTATGTGCTTGAAGTTAAGCATGTGCTTAAGTGTCTTGTCGGATTGGGCCAGACAGCTCTGCAGCTTGCAGGATTGAGCCCGTGTTCCTTCCATCCTTCCTGAAAAGCCCATCAGGCAAGTGGAGCTGCCCCTGATTGCAAGAGGAACCCCCTCCGTATGGCCATGCATTGCACCATGCATCAGATGATATAATCATATGTTAATTGCGATAAAGCTTTGATATAGGGGGAGGACAGCACAAGTTGTTGCATTAGAATTCCTGGCGCTTACTCGATGTCATCTTGGATATGCTGGGAAATAATCTATTAGTACAAAAATAATGTCATCATTCTCTGAGGTATTGACTTTTACCATGACACCTGCAAGAAATGTGACAATTTTACAAAAAATTGGTTTGCTCCACTATACAGTACAAAGTAGACCTTGTGGGAGAAGTGTGAAATCTTATTGCTGTAACCTTCTGTCTTCCTCTCCTTGCCCCCCTCTACTGCTTTTGTTATGCTCCTCATCATACTATGTCTGAAATTAGATTGCAAGCACTTCAAGGCGGGGACCGCATCATCTTATGTTTTACCACAAGTTGCCTAGCACACTCTTGGGCATTGTAACATAATAAATAACAACAGCAGTAAGAGGGGAAAATATAAATGCAATAACCATCATGAAAGTGTGACTAATTTGAATAAAGAATTACTGAGTATGCTTCTGTAACCGTCCTGTCTAGAACAAGTTGATTAAAGAAAGTCATTTGGCTGCAATGCAGCAGTTCCCTCATATGATAATGCCAGGCTCCCCAGGTATATTGCACATGCTCAAAAGTATGGCAAAATATTTGAGAGAAATATGTGAGAAATCACAGAATGATGTAAAAGATTACGTTTACCATGTATTCTTGACCACTTAGTCTGCCCATTAATCCATTTATCCCAAGACGAACTGAGATCTTATTCCTGTTTTTGGATACCTAGCTGCCATTTTCTCCTTAGTGCCAATTCTGACACTGACTCTGACTCTGTTACTGCTTTCAGAGTACATGGATCTGAAAATTCAAGTGATGGGGGATTAAATAATTGATTAGCTATTGAAAGGAACATATTTCCCCATTGTGACCACCACAGGAGGTAATATGCTGAGCCTTATGCCTTGCTCCTGGATCTCTGCTTTCAATTGGTAGATCAGCGATGCATAACCTATCATGTAGGCAATCCATTCCCAAAATTGTTCTAGTGGAGGAGCTGATTAACAAGTGTTGTAGACCAACCCATGGTGGACCTCACCATCACCATCTAGACCATAGCTTGGCTGTTACTTCTTTCCACTGATTTCAGTGGAACAGCACCATATGCAAGAATTTTAAAAAACTATCCCAGAAGGGGCTTATTTGAATAGTAATTGTGAAACAAACTGACATCCAAAAAAGGAGAACAGAATGGAAAAGGAATGAATGACTGGAAAGGGAAAGAATAGGTGTGGGAAAGAATCAGTCTACAAAACTGAAAAGAATAAAATAATGCATTTCATAAGTATATTAAAGAGCATGAGGCCAACAGTTACAACAGAGAAGTGTTAATTGTAGAGAGTTATTAATTGGAGAATGGATTATAGTTAGACAGTGAGAAGAGAGATTACAAAGAATTTGCATGACAGAATTAGAAATCATACAAGAGATTCCAGTGAAAGCATCATCTGTCATTTCAGCCAGAGGAATGTCAGGACCTAGCACTAAAACTGGTTTCAGCTGCCCTTAAAAGGCTTTTCACATCTCCACCATACAAGAGGGCAAAGTTTAAAAAATGCTGACAGTTGTGCGAGCATGAAGTAAAGAGGGAAACACTGTAGTAGTTTTATGGCAGCTGCCACTTTTACCACTATGAAGTGGTTTTGAAACTTGTCAGAATCGCAGATACCTGTTTTCCTCAAGTTGTAGTGATACTTGGAAACTTACTGCAAAGGGTGGTTTAAAGATAGAAACACTGTACATCATAAACTCTCAGGGACATACACTAGCAAAAACCGAATCCCTTCCTAATGAGAGGGTACACTTGTAGATGAGATTGGAAGATAGCAGGCAGAGTTGCATTTAGTTTCTTATTAAAAACAATTGTAGCTTTCTAATAGAGATATTTTGGAGATTTGGTTTATGAGTGATTAGATGGGTCTTACACAAGGATGAACTGAAGAGCGATCTATAAAGTGCCAATATGCTATAGAGCAAAGTTTTGAATGATGATCTTGTTAGTATAGATAGAGAACTAATGAAACAGGTTGCTTGACTCTAGTTTTTCCTCCAGTGTTGCCAGTGCTTCAGGGGTTGTCTATATAAGTCCTGTATTCACCAAAATATAACCTAGAAATCCAGTTAGAGAGAAGCCACCTAAAAATCTATGCCTTTCATGGAAATCATCATCCATCACGTATTTCATAATCCTGGAGAAGTCAAATACAGCAAAGAGAAAAACAACTGCAAAGAAGTGTGGGTTTCTATTGTAATTCACTAAGAACTGAAATGTGAAATTGCAGGAGAATATAGTGTAGGCAGAGGAGGTAATTTTTACAATGTACTTAAAAGAAGATAGAGGTATATGGTATGGTACAGCTGTCCATAAACACATTACTAGAAAGGTAAGTGCCCTCCACGCTTTTTACAAGCACTAAGAATTTCACCATTAACCAACACACAAAGAGATAAGTAACTTCAGACAGTCGTAACCCTTAGGCCCTTGTCTATGTGCTTATATATTGGTGCCACTTTGCAGTCAGTAGTATCTTGCTTATTAGAATTGCAACACAAATAGTAAAATCATTAATGGTTAAAATGCTCCATAATTTCCACATGAATAACATCTAACAATTGGGGTGCTTCTGAAGGCAGGCTGGCAGGGAGGTTGTGGGTGCTGGGGTAGGTTCCACAGATGGCAAGAATTTGGGACTGGGTACTTGAGTACCCAGGAAGTAGTTAGAGAATTAAACAACTGGAATGGTGAAGGTATTTGAGATCATGCCGTTGCCAGTAGGAAGGAGGTAACAGGAACATTTTGCATCTGGGTGAGATGATGGGAGTCACTGCTAACTGGAAAACTGGGGGAGATTTCAAGATGAGGACTGTGACCTTGGGAGTCCCCTCAATGCCTACTGGCAAAGGGTTCACTATCATGTAACAGCAACTACTATCAGGCCTGACAAACTCACTACACCTAACAACATAGCTATCACGGCATTTATCTATAAAGAATGTTGTGTAAGGTATCAAATGAAAACTTATAACACACTGGTCCGTTATATCATGGCAGGATGTACATATGGATGGTGTGCAAAGAGTTATGTATGTGTGCTGGAATTATGCCCCTAAAATATGGTTTGGAGGCAGACTTGATAACCAGATTTGTCCCAGACAAAAGATATTGGTTTGCCTAAGTCTTGAATGTGAATTAAGCAGGATAAGCCAAATATAATGGGAAATATATTTGCAGCTGAGGTAAACACCAGTTACCAGGAAGACAAGGAAACTGCATGGCATCAGCACAGCAAAGGACACCCCAAACTTGGGGGCCACACTGACTCTTGAAATAGACACAATGAACTTCAAGGAATATAAGGAGAAAAGCAAAAGGGAATTTTGTTATCTATCACTGCGAGAACAAAGAGGTCAGTGCTCTTTGCATCCATGAATGGTGGAGCCCAGCCATGTTGGTTGGTGACACTGAAAAGTGGCTGTAGGTGAGAAGGACTGCTTTAGACAAAGCTTAAAGCCGGCTAAGGCTCTGGTAGTCTCTGAGAAATGTGTTAGACTTTTGTTTTATTTGTGACCATTTCTGTTTCTATTTTCCTTGCTTAGTATCACTTAAATCTCAGTTCTTTATTAATAAACATATTCTGGTTTTACTATAAGTTCATCCTGGTGCAGCGTGTTAAAGTAAAGTGTGAATCTTTAGCTAAGCCAACAGGTTGGGGGTATATATTAGCTACTTGGAGACAACGGACTTGATCATTTCTGTGAGTGTCCAGTGACAGAAGCTGGATACTGCAGTGGAACGCTCTTCCAGGGGGTTCAGGAACTAGGGTGTATCAAGGCAAAGAAGGCTGGCAGAGTCCTAGGGAGCTTGTTTGGCTGGCTAGGAAACTGGGGTGAGAGGGAGCTGTCACCAATGTTCCCTCTAATTTTTTACATCCATGTGTGGAATGAATTTTGTTACGTGCCCCCATATGGAAGTGCTGTGTGATGGGGGTAGGGGCCGAGGAGTTTGGAGTGTGGGAGGGGACTCAGGGCTGGAGCAGAGGGTTGGGAGTGCAGGGGTGAGGGCTGTGGATGGGGGTGTAGGCTCTGGGGTGGGGCTGGGATGAGGGGTTCAGCGTATAGGAGGAGGCTCAGGGCTAGGGCAGAGGGTTGGGATGCGGGGGGGTGAGGGCTCTGGCTGGGGATGCGGGCTTTGAGGTGGGGACAAGGATGAGAGGTTTGGGGTGCACACTGCCCCGGGGCTGCAGTGGGGAGAGAGGACTCCCCCCAGCCCTCACTGCAGCAGCCCAGGGCCACGGGAGAGTGCCTCACCCCGCTGGGGCAGCTCCAGGGCTGGGGCTGGGGGAGAGGCGCCTCTCTCCAACCGCAGCAGCTCCGGGTTTGGGGCCAGGGGAGAGGCACCTCTCCCCACTGCATAGCCCTTTAGAGCCTGCTGTGCAGCCATGTGGCCACGCAGCTTAGAGGGAACTTAGGCTGTTACTCAGTTCAACACCAACAAATCTCTCTTTTGCTAAGTTAGAGGGATAACAAGGTCACCCATAGTTTTGGATGCTTCAAGAAAGCATCGGAAGGAGTCATCAGGGGAAGATGTCATATGGTTCTAAACAGCTTGAAGGGGACAACATGACTATGCCCTTGTTATGGTACCATAAGAATAAATATTAATATTAAAATGTATATCACTTCCAAAGTGGGCTAAGGCACAGACTTTTAAATGTATTGCGGCATTGCTGTATCATGCACTTCAGAGTTTAAACATCTTTGAAACTTTGGGCCTACGTGCCTTAGAGATGCATGAGAACCAATTCCTGCCCCAGAGAGACTGCAACCTGAATGAGGAAATCCTTACTCAGGTAAAATTCCCACCAAGTTGGAAAGGTTTGGCAACTGGCCATGTACACATGCTGGTTAGATGTAGTAAATACAGAATTTAAGGGTGCCAGGTTGGAGTATTTGAGTAGGTGTAGTTTGGACGGTTGAGCTTTCTGAAGGGGTAGCCAGGTGAGGCTTTGGGGGGTTCCACAGGAGTTTGGCTGTTGGGAGAGGGATCTGAGACTTTTGGGGGTTATAGGAAAGTAGAGCACCTGGATACCGGATAGACGGCTATCTAGACAGATATGCTTGTCTTGGGTAGCTTAGCGCAGGTTTTTACAGATTGAGGGTATGCATCCTGTGTATAAAACTAAAGAGTTGGAGAAACTGGTTTATAAGAAAGATTTATCAAAGTAAATCGGTGCAACATTACATGGCAAAACAGTAACTAAGCGGGGATGTTATAAATGTCAACAAGCATTTGAAGGGTGTAAACACTAAGGGTCAAATTCTGCATAGCTCTGCACATTTGCTTAAGGAGCCTTCCTGGACCCTTTGTAAACTGTCTTCTGTCCATAATAGCCAGAAGACAGACAGAGAGAGAGAGAAATAATCCAACAGTGCAACCAGAGCAGTCTCCATGCCATGGCCTAGTTTGAAGCCAGATTGTGACGTGTCCAGTATATTAGCAGCAGTCAGGTAATATTAGAGTCTGGCTGTCACAATTTTTTCCAGTGATTTGCTGAGAAAAGGAAGGTTGGAGACTAAGTGGTTATTTGCAAGATCACTACCACCCAGAAATGGTTTCTTGAAAAATGGCTGAACTATAGCATTCTTTAAGGAGATAAGGCTAGCTGGGATTCTTTAAGGCTATGTTAATAATTTTGATCCATTCGGATCCTAGTTGTTCTTTGCTTTCACTGGCCTTGACATCAGTGGCCTTGATGTCTTTGAGAGCATCTGCTGTCTCCAGTATGGTGATTCACGAGAGCTGTGTGAAAAGATGGAGTGGTCAGTGTTCTCTGTTCTCAACTGGCATCATCTGTTCCCCAAGGGACTGTCCCTTAACTCTGAAGTACGATACGAGTTCTTCACAGAACATGGTACTGAAGTTCCTGTCTTCTTAAATTTCAACTGGCAGATTATGGTGGAGAATCCAGGTGACGTATGAGACTGGTGAGGGGATGTTTTGGAGTTGTCTATGTTTAAAACCACCCAAGTGGTTGTATTGCTTTGCTTTTGTCCTATAGTTGGATGATCTTCATGGAACACTTAAGTTTTAATGTTTGTAAGAACTTAGCGGTAGGGGGAAATTAGTATGGCCATCGATATATTGCATGAGGGTGATTCTTTTAGTAACAATGTATTGGGTTTGAAGACATTTGTGGGTGTGTTGTGTCACTCCAAATTGCTTAAATTGAAACAATGACTAAATCCTAATTTGGTGAAATCACTAATGGTATTTTCACAAAAAACAATTAACAACAGCTGGAGATACTGTAATTTGAAAAATAGCTACTTCAAATAAAGGGAATATATTTCTCCATGGATTTTCATAATGATTTTTTATTATGACTGGGATAGGACACAACATAAATACCTAATTACAAGATAAACTAAGATTCATTTGAGCCGTTCCAGTCTCTTATGTAAATTGTATCATTTTAAACAGAACTTATTGATACATATTTAATTGGCAAATGAGAACAGCTCTTATGTGCTACCTAACGCAGTAGCAACTGCTGAAAAGTAGCGGACATGTCATAGAGCCACTGATGAAAATCTCACAAGACCCAAAATTCTTACTGATTTGTTGAGAATTTCCATTGCACTCACACTGTATCATTTCAGCTCCCATAACAACACACTGCTTTTCAGGGGTCAACGCTATATCAGCATTGATGGGAAACCATGTTGATAGGAAACATGGAGACTGGGAGCCAGAACTCCTGGGTTCTATTCCTAACACTACCACTGACTCACTCTGTGACCTTGCTTCATTTTACCATCTACAAAACGGGAAATAGAATAATAATAAGTGCCAGGCACATTCCTTTGACCTTGTCTTCTGTAACATAAACATATAGCAACATGTGTGTGTGACTATAATAAAATAATAATATAAATAATAAATAATAATAATAATAATCCAAACCAAAACACTCCACTACATGCATTTCTCCTGGAAGAAAATGAGAGACCACACATTTGCTGTTGCTAAATGCACTACTGGAAATGTACCTACATAAATATTTACAAAGCACTTTGAGATCGTCAGAGGAAAGGTGATATATGTATATATATATATATAGTGTAGCTAACAAGGGGTTGAGTGCATGGTCCATTTGGCCATAATTTGTGATTGTAATTATATGTAGACTGTATAATTTAGATATAGGTCTTTATATACTGTGACATTCTCGAAGACACAATCTGGACTGTTGAACAGCTGTGTCTCCTCAATTCTCCAACCTGGGGTGCCTTTTATACTGCTTTGCAGTGAGAACAATCACTCCTGGCCTGCTCACACACAGCCCTAGCATGTAAATTACTCCCAGATGTAGTGAATAGGACTGCTCTAGCCAGTCGCTCCTGAATTATATTACAGAGTGATGCCAGCAAATTCTCAGTCCCAGACTTGTCCCCAGAAATGTGTGTCTTGTACTGCCCAGCACCTTCCTGAACAATACAAGCTCACAGAAAGTCCATCATTTCATTAATAGAAATTATGCACAAATCCTGTTATCTCAAATGAAGTTTCTCAAACACTTCAATCCAAACACACACTGGTTTAGATAAAACAATATAACAAGTTTCTTAACTAAAGAAAGGTAGATTTTAAGTGATTACAAGTAATGAGGCATAAATTGGTACAAAGAAATAGAAGGTAAAATGCAAACTAATACCTAACTTAACAAGCTACGTGAATTTAAAGCAAAAAGGTTTCTCCCACCACATCCTTACAACAGTCTGGCTGGATCTTATAGCCAGGACCACTCCCCCACTTCAATGATGTTCCCTTTGTCTTTCAAACATTGCTGATGCTGTGACTAGAGATGAGGGAAAAGAGGTAATTTGGGGCCTCTGTTCTTCATTTTTGTATCTTTGAGAATCATCTCCAGCTAAGGTTCAGATGAAAACCAGTCTATTTATACAGGACTGTTCCATTGCCAAGATGTAAATTTCTCGCTCACACCTTTCTTCCTGCCAAAGAATGGCCACTTATCCAGGTGATAGTCCATTTGATTTTGTTCACCCCTGGCTGAGACATCAGTTTGCCTTTTGTCTCTGAGGAACTGGTTTAGGCTGCTTCCCCAGTTTTGGAATATGCCTTAGTAACATCAGACAGTGGAATCTAATAACTTTACATACAATGCTGCCACTCATATTTTACCAGGATAATAATGAACAGCAAATTATGAGTTTTCAAATGATACCTCACAAGGCATACTTTTTACAAAATTTATCATAGTTTTGTAAAAGTGGAGAGCATAAGAGTACAGTCTGTCACATATACATATTAGCTAGCTAGCCAGATACATAATTTAAAAACAGACCACTGGACAGGCATATTTACTCAAGAGACTGTAGCTGCTCTGACTCAAGAAATATTTGGGTAATCTTTAACATGCTTCATAGGTGCCATTACAGCTTATTTGGCCAATGCTTATAAAGAGACCTAGGCACTTGCCAGTTGTTAACCTAAGAAACTGTAATAGTTTATTCAAAACTATCTTGTTAACATGGCTACCATCCCATAGGTCTATTCTCCTCTCGACAAGCATATATAACTATGGTTAAAGTGAAAGGAAATTGCACACAAGCATCAATGGGAAAACAGAGTTCTCAGTGTATTTGTGGGAGCTAATTTGCTGAAACAAGGAGAAGATTTTATTTTGCTGTCATTCTCTTTTGCCACACACAATTTGAAAATGATCAAATATAGCCTTAAAACTTTGCCTTCCTGTTCAGCTTGTAAATTAAGTCTTAGTGCAATATATATTTTCTTCTGAGGGTTAGAAGCCAGTGAAAATGATGGTTTGTATTAGAATGGGAAAGCTGGCACAAAGTGTGTGTGGGGAAAAGTATTCATTCTTGCTGGAAGGAAACAAGAACCAGTTACACAAAAATAACATAAGCAGACAAAATTATAATAATGGCAAAATGCAAAAGCACTGCTTATAGAACTATGGAGACTGCAGAATGTCATTACGGCACAAATTGAACCCGGAGAAAATAGGCTAATAATATTATGAAGCAAAGAGATCTCTTTATTTAATGTAGTCAGCTTGAAATTTTTAAATGAAGTAAATCACCTCCAAAACAAACAGTCTGCAAGTAATTTTTGTGTGCAAACAAACGATTAATGCACAGAGAGAGAAAGTGAGCAAAAACATCATCTATTAATAGTTTGTTTTGTAGTGAAAAAATTAGTCAGGACTCAATTTGTATAAAACTGGCAGACTATAAAAGCATGAACAGTGGAGTGATAGTACGATTGTGCACATAAGCATACAGTATTTGGAAAGTGTTTCCAGCACATGCCATGCCATTTCAAATCCTATTTCTCTCAAAAGCATGGTGAAGTTTCTACGTCACATGTCAGCCCACGATGTAAGGGAAAGTGCTCCAAAATAGTTTAAACGTGGTGACCTGCAAAAGAGATCTGTTTGACAGGTTTTTTGGCAAAGGATGTGCTTCCCATAACGATGAAAGGGTTGGGCAGGAGTTTTTGTATGTGACTGGCTGGCTGAGTACCTGTTGAAAAGATCATTTTAATGCTTCTGAGATTTAATTGTATTGTTAATGCTGTGTGAGGGCAATTAGAGCCTTGGATAGGACTATCCAGAGGAAAGCACAACTTCTTGGTCTTATTTATAACCCACCGGACAGAAAACGACCAACAGCTGATAGAAAATAAGAAACCTAGGCCTCAAACAGAGTTTGAAGGAAGGGAGGAAGGAATCTAGGGAGGAATAAGGTCTAGGAGGATTGTACTTTGAATTCTTTTAGGCCTGCAGACTCATTCCCAAAACTCCCTTAATTGTGTGCGATTAATTACATCTTTCTCGCTTAGTTCTTTTATATTTTTTCCTCTGGCTGCCTAAAACAATTACTCCTGCTTTTCTCTTGTATTCATACATTGTTAGTTAATATACTTGAAGTGGGGCTTCACCACGCAGGGCTAAGGAGAAATCTAGCCAGGTCTACTATCCAGGCTGAAATCCATCATTTCCATACTCACTCTCTCCCCTCCTAAATCCTTAAATTTCCCTCCACCCTGGGGACCATCTCCTTGCTTCCTCCTCTTTAGCACCTCTGTGAAGATACTGCAGGTGGCTCCCCTACCTGACAGCAGTAGTGGTGGCAGGTGAGCAAGCCTGTGGAACTCATTGCTACAATATATCACTTAGGCCAAGAGCTTAGGAAGATTCAAAAAAGAGTAAGACATGTATACAGATGAGAAGAATCCACAATTATATCAGAGCACTTTGAGTTTTTTTAAAAGAAGGAATGTAAACCCCTCATTCTTCAGGGCTAGAGCTGGTCAGAATATTTCTGATAAAACATTCATTGACATTGAAACTTTTTGGGAATGTATCGGATTCAGTGAAAATTTTGTCAGAAAGGATTTTCTGGTTCAGAATGGGATTTCTGGTCAAAACCAGAGCAAGTGTGCATAAGCTCAAATTTGCCAGTGGTTAGGGCGTTCACCCAGACTGTGGGAAATGCAGATTCAAGTCCCTGTTTGGAAGCAGGGAGTTAAATCAAGATCTCCCATATCCCCGTTAGGACTCTAGTCATTGGGCTATGGACATTTGGAGGTGGGGTGTCTCTCTTTCTTGCATGTTTGTTCATGAAAAATTTCAAAAGGTCTACTTCTTCAATGCAGCACATAAACACATTTCAAACCCTCGACATTTTTTGTCTGGTTTTCCAGCCAGCCATATTCATGGCATAAACCAACCACTAGCTGACAAGGATTAGAAAGACAAGCTGGGGGAGGCAAAATCTTTCACTGGACCAACTTCTGTTGGTGAAGGAGACAAGCTTTCGAGTTTACACAAAGCTCTTCTTCAGGTCTGGGAAAGGTATTTAGAGGGTATGGCCTCTAAACACCCACAGCTGGGCTGGCCCATGTCAGCTGACTCAGACTTGCAGGACTCAGGCTATAAAATTGCAATGTAGAAGTTTGTGCTTGGGCTGGAGCCTGAGCTTTGGGACCCCTGGTAATGATCCCAGACCCAAACGTCTATACCACAATTTTAAAGCCCCCCAGTCCAAACCCCATCAGCCTGAGTCAAGTGACACAGGCCAGCTGTGGGTGTTTAATTGCTGTGTAGACGTACCCAGACAGCTAAATACAAGGTGTGACAGGTTGTTAAGCATAAGGAGTTAACACATATTGCAAGAGACCATTCAAGGTGAAGTGGGCAGTTAACACATCTGCAATTGTAGTAGAAAAGAGTATTAGTGGGTTATAGATTGTTGTAACAAGCCATAAATCCAGTGTCTTCATGAGTCCATGATTTTTAGTGTCTAACAAAATTATGAATTTAAACTCCCAGGCTTGTCTTTTGAAGGTGAAAATATCATTGATGCATCATGAAACAAATGATATACCTGATATATATACCTGAAATTGATGATATTTCCATCCTCTGGACAGCTGACCTAAACTCCCTCATAGATTTCCATCACAATTTTAACAACCCCCTCACTTCCCCCCATCCATCAAATTCTTTCTAGAACACTCCCACACCAGCATCAACTTCCTGGACATCATGATCAGCTTCAACAATAAAACTCTATAGATAACTATATCCAAGAAACCCACTGATCACCACATTTACCTTCACATATCCAGTAACTACCCCAGCACACCAAGAAATCTTTTATCTAAAGCCAGGCAGTCAGATACCATATAATATACTCTGAGAAGAAAGTCCAGGACACACATTAAAACCACATTCACCAAACAAGGACACTACAGCAGAGAAGTGGATCACATCATGGAATGGGCCATCCAAATACCCCAAGAGACACTGCTTCCATATAAAAAAAAAAACACAAAAAACCTCTGACCACACATCCCGGGTCATCACCTACCACCCCTCCCTGGAACCCATATGGGGTATCATTAAACAACCACAACCCACACTCAACAGGGACCACCGCCTGAAAGAAATCTTTCCCACCCATCCCTTTTCTGGCCTTCAGACAACTCCGCCCCCCAAACTCACCAAGCTTTTCATCAGAAGCAAGCTCCCCACAGACCAGCTCACACACCAACTCAATGGGGCACCAGACCCTGCCATAACTACCGATGCAAAACCTGCAAACATAGCTCCACTGCTATGATGATCAATACTCCCTGCAATACGCCTTTCAAAATGCCTATCACGTTGGTGTAGCCCATCCTATGCGCTAAATGTCCCAATACCAACTATGTGAGTGAAACGAGACCATCTCTATGCTCTTGAATGAACTCACACAGAAAAATGAAAAGAGACAAAAAACACCATATCACCCATGAGTGAACACTTTTCACAAAACGATCACACCTTGAGAGACTGCTGGCCTGATCTGGTTTATGGAACTCCCTGTGTTCCTATGACTCTGGCTGTGGGGTGATTGGTTGAGGGGGGTGTTGAAGAGCAGTAGTTTTTTGGGTGTGGGCTGGATAGTCAAGTGGGAAATGGATCGCACTTCAGTTCTTGACATAGACCGGACTCCCTGACTGCTGTGAAGCAAAAGTGCTGCCCAGACTGTTGATGGGGTAGGGGAGCATGTCTCCATTGGCTAATGGGCCAGGGAACAATTAATCAGGCTCCCTCCCAGAACCTGCTCTTAGACTCCAGGCTGGACAGAGTGTTGAGCTCCGGCATACCCACTCAGTGAGGTAACACTTTGGTCCTGTCCCCTGTTTTCATCCACAGGCAGAGTGGCTTGTTGTAGGCACTATATGGTCTCTTCTCCATGTGTGCCCAGGGGTGCTGGTGGGGGACACAAGAAGTGAGATCCCTTTCAGCAGCTTCCAGGTCTGTGGGTGCACCCAGAGAGGGATGAACACTTTAACAAGCAGAGCTGGCCTTTGCATTTTTGGGTGGGTTGTGAAGCAACTTTTCCTGCCGCCCACTGCAAAAACATAACCAATCCCTGTGTTCAGCCTGACAATTCTGGGGAAGGGGAGTGAGCTAGTTCCTTGAAATAGACCCCTGTGGAACTGATTTGTTTTACATAGGAAGTATGTGTGTCAGGTGATCTTTGGGGTCCTTAGACTTCGGCCGTGTGCTGAAAAGAACAAACAGCCATTGTAACAATCTTAATAAGTGACTGACATCGCAACATACTTCCGAGGGTCTCCCTGAGGGGAAAAGGGGTCAGAAAATTACTTTTCTTTTTAAAATAAAAGCTGAGATTCCCCTTTACAGGGCATAGAGGCTGGCATTAACAAGGGGGTCACGTGAGCCTCCACAAGCAGCCTCCGGCATCTTCTTGGTGAGTAGGGATCCTATATCACACAGATTGAAATGGCAGAAATCAGAATCCATGGTATCCCCAGTGCCATAAAGATGCCTTCCTCTAATCCATGGCATTTCAGCCCAATTTTTCATCCCATTCCATTCTGTCCCCTTTTCTTTTAACACCCAATGCTATCTAACGTGTACAAGGCTGGTCCCTCATGTAATTGGCTTAGGGACTGGGACACTTAACAGTTTCAGCTTGGTGGCAGGTGAAAGAAGCATAGTGTTAAGTATTAAATCGGCAAATGCATCATTAGACATAACACCCGCCTCCATCCTGCCAAACTCACTGGTAATTTCTGAGTGTTTATGAGGAAGAGTTTGTAACACAAAGGTTACTTTGGCTGAACTAAATAAGCTATGTGTTTCTCCAGAGTGATAAGGACAGCATTTCATGGGGTCAGAGTAAAAATTCATGCCACTGTAAAATGTGCTCCCTGATGTCACCTAGCAATACATTTTTGCTTGTTAATAATTGTGTGTGGAAATTTCCTGACTTTATACATTGCACTAACAGAATTATATCAAGGGACTGCGGGTACATTGTTTTCTTTTATCTTTCTGTACTCTGACACTGCAGGAAGTACCATTTAAGGTGATTTCAGATGCATTCAAAGGACTATTTCTTCTGTCTGCCTGATGCAATTTAGGAACATAAAAATCCAGCCATGGAAAAGCTTTCTAATGAAGGATATAGGGTTAGCTCTACAAAAGGACTTAGGTGCCTAACTGTCACATTGGGCACCTAAAGCCAACATTTAGGCACCATGAACTTTTCAAAACCCCAACTCAGCTGCCACTTAACTCTGTGGGTGCCTAAAATGCCCACAGTTAAAGTTCCCTAGGTACCAAGATTTCTGGCAGTGAACGTGCATACAGCTGTCTCAGTCTAGGCACCCAGCACCTGTGTCACACCTGACCCAAGGGGATCCTCAAACTAGGCATGCCTTCCTCCCGTCTCATCTGTAGGTTTTTACCCTACACAAAATGGAAGGTGCTATTCTCTTCCCACTCCCATCCCCCATAACTTTTATCCCAGTGGTTAGCACACTCACCCAGGCTGTTGGAGACTCAAGTTCAAGTCTTCCTGCACTGATGAATATTTAATTATTTATACACAGTGGAACAGCTTCACTTGGTGAGACTGAGTGCACCTCACCACAGAACAGCCCATAGCCCTGTGGTTAGGGTTCTTCCTCTCTCCCACCAGGTGAGGGGAGATCTAGGTTCAAATCCTCTCTCCACATCCGACTGGGGGAACTGAACCTGGGTTTCTAGCATCCCACATGAGTGCTCTAACCCCTGAGCTTAATTTATAGGGGGGTGGCAGCACCATCATCTCTTCTTCTTGCAAAAAATGGTTTAGAGCCTAACTGCAGGCTGAGAGTCCCCAGTGGAGAAAAGTGTCTAACTCCCTGAGAGAGGTAGGGCTTAGGCCACACTCCTCCCCTCAACATTTCCTACTAGCCAGCTGAGGCAGCACCCTTCTCAGTGCAGGATTTTGTGGATCCTATTCTTAGGAGGCTCTCTCTCCCCTGCACTGCATAGGGAGCCTGGGTGCCTAACTTGGGGCAGTGGATACCACTGGGTGGCAGGGGGCATAAGAGGTAGGTACTGTAACGCCTGAGTCCCTTTGGGGTGAGCAATACTCTACAAGACATGAGAGTATCCAGTTATTTAAGTCTAGGTTCTAGCATCCATGTTATTTTATTTTATATGTAATCATTTGTTTCCAATACTTATACTTGCTACTTCTTTAATCTCTGTACTGTGTTAAATAAACTTATAACTGATGTCACAATACACCGATCTAAGTGCTGTGTGTTATGCGGAGCAGTGATCTGAGGTGGAAATGGTAAGCTGGGCTGCACTGTTTCTTTGGAACCAGTAAATCTGTGAATACTGCGAGTGCCCAGTGGATCGGGGCTGAACACACGCAGGAGATGTTCAAAAGGCTCAAGGGCTGGAGTGTGCCTATTGCTACCCTGCAGATAGACAGCATGGCCAGTGACGCCTAGATGGGCATTCTTGTGTTGCCGCTGGCTGGTGAGTTTAGGGAGCTGACCTGCAGCAGGAACAGGCAAGGTTTCTTCATACTAAGGGTGGGTGATATCGAGGTGTATCCCAACCCTGCGTCCCGCAGAGCGCGTCACAGGGTGTATTTGTGATTTCAAGACAGCAGTGCCAGGTACCACCAGACTGTACAAGTCACACAGACATTAATATGCACATGCACTGAAGGGAACACAGGTTGCTTTGTCTGATGAACAAATATACCTGGCATTTCACACACATGACCAGGCCTATGCAGAGCTAGTAAAAAAGGGCCTAATAGTGATGTTCAGGAGAACACATTAGTGGCACCATTTCAGATTCATATCATGACAAGCTGAAATGCACTCTTAGCCCATGTCATGGATCAATCCTGGCTGCTTTTAAGATGGCTATCTAGCACACATCAATACCATAGAGTGGGCAGGGCAACGGAATTGGGAGTTGTTACTTTTCTATTGTCATTTATATTCTTACAAGAACTGATAAACTTAAGAGGTACCGTCATGGCTCTGGGGTTCCTGAGCTTCCTTGTGGTGTTATTCTTGCTGCTTAGTTATCATAAGCATTACAAGAAAATATGGTAACATTTTAGCACAGACAAATCATGCTCCCCTGGTCCCCTCCCCAGCTAGGTACATTCACCCATCCTGTGATATTTTCTTCTCTGATGCTTGAGGTCATTTATCATCCTCCTAGCCCTTTGTACAGGGCCTCAGTGATATCTTCTGACTGGTGCTTTATTTCTCTATACATCCCCATTATTCTCTAGGCTTTCCTAGCTGCTGCCATACAATGAGATGATTATGATGATGCCATATCTAAATGGTCACCCCCAGATCATTTTTCTAGTCTCTCCCTCTCTTTCTATTCCCAATTCACTCCTCAAGTCCCAAATGTAAGGAAAATTTATTGGAATTTAAGGGGAAAAAGTCCCCCCCCTTTCAAAACATGTACAAGTCACTTGTCACTTCCATTATTTCCAGGTCCCTTTTATTTAGTCCCCCACCTCTTTGGTATTAGGCGGCCCT
>NC_048298.1:309157563-309173181 GCF_013100865.1 Trachemys scripta elegans
CATCAGACGCATTCACCCCATAAGCTTTCGTGGGTGAATGCCCACTTCATCTTGCGTCTGATGAAGTGGGCATTCACCCACGAAAGCTTATGCTCCAATACTTCTGTTAGTCTTAAAGGTGCCACAGGACCCTCTGTTGCATGTTCCAACTTGTCACCCTCCTCCAGCTGCATCTATATCTCTAACTATTTACCCATCTCTGGCTTCTGTTACCAAGCCAATTTTTCTCCAGTTGAGTATTTCACCATCAATAATGGACTTGTTAACCTTATACATTACTGTTTTGGCAGGTACTATATTGAAAGCTCTCCAGAAGCCGAAGTGAATTATATCTACTGCTTCACCCTTATTCCTTCTTGCTGTCTTTTCCTGGAAGCAATTAATCAAGTTTCTTAAGTACGACGTTCCTTTTATATATCTGGGCTGAGAATCTCAAACTAATCTGAACCTGTCTAAGTGTTCTCCTTTTTGTCCCTGATCAGGCCTCTAGAGCCTGTCTCAGAAAGCAGGCCAGACAAATGTCTGTGGTTACCTAGTTCTTCTTTAGATCTGATTTTAAATCTGGGAGCCAAATTAGTTTTTCTCCTGTCTCTAAGTAATATGGGTACACTTTAAGTACACCTTCAACTGGTGTACATCAGCATAGCTCAAGTCAAAGAGTTACACCGACTTGTATCAGCTGAAGATCTGGCCCTATCTATTTCTCTATCTTAGATATCCATAATATCTAAGAATGAGGTTCTATTTCTGGTAAGAAGTTAAAAACCTATAGTAGGTCTTTTTCAGAACTCTCAAAGTATCTCTTTCATAGCTTTGGTTTTTTAATCCTTGAATCTTCTCTGGTTTTAGTTATTCTAGGCTTTCTGGGGAATGCATCACTGGTCATTTGTTTTGGTTTTCCTACACTGCAATAGGAGGTGCAGCTCATGGAGGCATACTCATGCTAGCTTTAATCTAGCTAGCTCACTAACTAGCAAAGATGCAGCGGCATTGACTTCAGGGTGGGCTAGCAATGGAAGTATGTACCCAGGGGCCCCAGCAGGCTTGTACAGCCCACTGTCCTGCAGCATCTTCCCTGCTATTTTTATCCGTGCCAGCTAGATTAAAGATAGTGCGGATATGCCAACCCATACTGCAAACACATCCCGAGTGCAGTGTAGACATACAGTCATTTATTGTGAAATATACTGCATCCCTATACAGGATTCACAGAAGGACTTTCATGTGTGTGTGTGTGTGTGTGTGTGTGTGTGTGTGTGTGTGTATTTGGTACCCATAAATTAACTTTGTATCTTTTAGGTGATGATGTGCGTATTTTGGGGGTGAAAGTAGCAGGAAGGGGAGATGTATTTTTATGCCATTATTAAAGGATGTTAACTACTTGCTCAAATAAAATAACAATATCAGGATGACACTTTTTGCAAGAGAAGAGATGTTAGCCCTAGGGTCGCAGCCAAATTTTGGTTTGAATAATTCCATTCTGCCTTATAAATTCAACCAGCAGTTTGTGTTGCATAAGTCAACAATCACTTCCTGTCTTCTGGTTGTGTAGTTCTGCCCACAAGTGCTGGAACTAGGGGTGTGGCGATCCCCAGGGCTTGAAGTTTCCATCATATACAAGGTTTACAGTTTGGTTCAATGGCTCCCAGTACCCTCATTATACAAATTGTTTTAGCACCCCTGGTTTTGCCATGTGTTATTAAACATTTGCAGTGTTTAATCTCAGGGACTACAGCATGTGAGTGAGGAGTGAAATGATCTGTCTGTATACATCAGTTTAAGGTTGAAGGGTAAGAACCAGACTAAAGGCAGTCCACCAGTCCTCCGGGTAGGGGGTTCTGAATTTAACTAACAGCCTGTCCATGTTAAAAATGCTTTTTGTTATGGAAACAACCCAGAGACAAGCTGTCACAGACTTCCAAATACAGTCATCAGCTGTGGAGAACTACAATCTTCTGGACGTAAGACAAGATAGTATTGGCCAATCAGCAAAGCCAGCCAATGCTATGATGATGGAGAATCAAAAACATAAGGAAGTTCTCCATCTGAAATGGGGTATCTTCACAGCCAAGATTAAGATAAAAAATTGGTGTTGCAATGTTAGATCACTTTGGACTATAGGTAGACTGCCACAAGTTATCAGAAAAATGAAAGTTTTGGCCTAAGTATACTTGGTCTGTGTGAGATGAGATGGACTGGATGATGCAAATTATCATAGGAAGGTGTGACTGGTTTATATTCTGAAAGAAAGGTTGATAAACACCAGGAAATTGTAGGCTTATTATTGAGCATGGCAGCTACTAAAGTATTGAAGGAATGGAAACCCAGAAACTCAAGACTACTGACTGCTCACTTGGTGACAGTGCATGCAAAAGTCACAGTTGTTCAGTATTATGCGTCAACAAACAATAGCAATGAACAGGTCAAAGACAGTTTCTGCGAAAGACTACAAAGTGCCCTTGGCAAGCTCAATAAATATTACATTGTTATCCTTATGAGAGATCTAAGTGTACAGGTTGCAGATGGTAATACTGGATATGAACACATTTAGGCAGACATGGCATCCCAGGGCAGACTGACAATGGGGGACACTTTGTTAAACTCTGCAGCTAATACAGTCTTTGCATTGGCGCAACACTATTTCCACACAAGGAAAGACAAACTGACATGGCAATCAGATGGTTTTATCCAGAAACAGTTTGACCATTAGTAGGCACTGAAGAAAATCACTGTTGGATGCCAGCGTGTGCACAAGTGTTGATGTCGGAAGTGATGGCATCAGCATGTTGTTAGTGGGACAATCAAAATAAAACTAAAGAAGGCGCCCTCTGCTATGCGTGGTTATATGTATGCTACTAGAAAGTTAGCAGATCCAGCAGTGAAAGTGTATTTCAAACTGCAACTTAGTAACAGATTTGAAGAGGCAGAGTTTAAGGCCAGAACAGACAACTAGATGATCTAATCTCACCTCCTGTATATCACAAGCCACCAACACCACCCAGCACCTGTGGAGTTAAAGACACTGATGGCTGACATAGAAGAACAATGGTTGTTTTTTCAAAGAAATAAGTGTAGATGCAGCCAGGACTACAGTGGGAGTGAGAAACTCTAAGAAAGAAGAATGTCTCCAACCAAATACATAGAGGCTTGCTGAAGAGAGAAAAGAATTAAAAAGATAATTCAACAAGAACGAGACAGCTATAAAAGAGGAAGAGTTGTGCCGCATGGGTCAGCAGACTGTGGACTCAATAATCAGACAGAAATGGCTACAGTAGTGTGGTCATGGCACCAGAGTATCCCACAGCAGAAGCAGAAGGTATGCGTCTGAGATTGGATTCCAATACACTTGTTAAAATCCTTGTATAATAAGGCAAGTTGGCCAAGTGTTAAGCTGCTTGTGTGGACACTAGGGGAGAGCCTAGTGTTCCCCTCAGCCAATAAACAGTTGTTAAAAGGGCAGCTTGTCATGTCTACACTAGGACTGTAATACACAATAATTAACATGTGTTAGCTAACATGCGTTAAAATGCATCTTTCTTCCTAGTGTAGCTATGGCTTTGTTCTCTTCCCCACTCAAGAAGGAGTCATGGCCAGATAGCGTGGCAGAGCCCAGTGGGACATCTTAGTTCCACCAAGGGGGAAGTCCAGCTCCAGGAGCTCAGAGATCATGCACAATCATATTGTTAAGATCTACACAATTTGTAGTGTGCAGTGTCTCATTACGGTGACTCAGTTGGAGCTTGTTATGTGGCTGGAACTTGGGGGAGTACCTATACCTTTTCCCCCTCAAATTTGACTCTGCCAGAGCAAAGCTTGGTTTTAAGATCTCATTCAAAAGTCCCGCCCTCCCGCAGTAAACTACAGTTTTATCTGTATTGGAATTGAGTTGAGCATGCTACAATTCAAACAAGCATTTCTAGGATATTTAGTCTGTGGATCATCCCATGAATGCTGGATTGTAGAGCTATCAGTTTTTTAATTCTAATGGGAACTTTAACTCTCTTTTACTGATGATCTGTTTTGCTCTTTTATGGTTATTTTAGTTGGAATGTGTTTCTTCCTCCTGCTTTAGATAATAGGTCCCTCTATTAGGTTTCTCTGGGCTGATGGGATTTACTGTAAAATGTAATCTTGTCTAGAGTCCTTCTTGTCTGCTATTTTTCCCTACAGAGATTTTATTATTCAGTTTTCAGTCACATAACACACTTTACTTAGCTTATTTTCATTTATAGTTTTGTTTATTTGTTTTGGGAGGGTATTAATGCAGATTCCTCCAGCTTCTTTTTTTTTAATTGGTTGAATCAATGTTTCTATTTGCTGAGTCTAAATTATTTTTACTACTTTTGCTTCCAGTTTTCAAGATAGTTTTGGAAGTTGTTCCCAAAATATTTTAGAAGCTGTTATTTCAGCCTAAACCTTAATCTGTATTCTGTGTTCTTCACAGTTTATAACTCCTGGAAAGCAGAAAACACAAATCTGTTTTCTTCTACCTTGTCTTCTAAGTAAGATATTGTGGTTTACGATGATGGGTACTCATGGATGCTGGGCTGTGGGCAATTCAGCAAGATTCAAAGAAGGATTAAATCTTTTAATGGACCACAGGAACATCCAGAATTAATAGTTATTGCTAGCAAACATTTTGAGAGGGATATTAAACCTTATAGCTTGAACCAATCTTTAACTCTTAGAGATCAGGATGAGACCTAGTGTAATGGGGAAGTTATCCCATATCTGCCTACTCCAAGGTACTTATACCTTCCTCTGAAGCATCTGGTGCTGGCTACTGGACAATGAGCTAGGGACCTGATCCAGTCTTGCAATTCCTATGTTCCTAACTTTTGTTAGCACTGAACCATTTCTATAGGGAAGTAAACACAGATCAAATAGGCATTAAACAAAAGTATAGATGGTCAAATAAGAGTATCTAGATGGAGTGTAAATGTTGCTGTTGTTTTTAGTGTACATTGACCTCAGTCCTGCAAGGCGCTCTGCTGAAATAAATGAAACTGCAAACAGTTCCTCCTAAATGGATTGCAGGGTTGGGGCCATTATTATTTCTGCATGGTTCAGTATTTCAGTATAATCGTTAGATCATTGTGCAGGGATGTCTTCGATGAACATATTGTGCAGTCGTAAAAAACCGTTGAGCTCCACATAGCAGATTTGGGAGAAAACTTTTGCATTATGAATGGGCAGATCAAAAGGCAAGGCATGTTTTAATTGGTCTGCTTTTGTCCCGATTACTGTGAAGCTTTGTTTAAACTGAGGGAAACATTTGGGGATGCAAAACAAAAATGACAGCTGGAAGTGAGACTTTGCTTTGATCTTCACAGAGCACATGATGATCAGCAGGAATGAAATCACATGGATTTGGGGCCAAGGGAGAACTTCACAAAGAAATAGGCCAGAAGAGATGGAGAACCAGGACAATGCATCACATTGACTCCAGGGACTAAGGAGTTTGATGTAAGCATAAGAAATATATATTTTTTTACATTTGAAAGTACATGTACAGTGCATAAGGAAAATTGGGTTTGGATTACCACTATATTGAATGAGTTTTGGTCATAGTACAGGCTAGATTCTGCTCCCACTAGGATTGCCACTGATTTCCACAGGAGCAGTGTAAAGCCAATTTTCAATTTTGTCATTTTGTTTTGACAAAGCTGTTGTTTGGCCTCCATGTTGTTACCCCCTTCTTGTTTGCCAGTTGTTGCCCTTTTCGGTCCAAGGCAGGAAACTACAGGGTTATGTAATTTTGATCTGCCTGGATACTGCTGGCAAGTCTGCCCAACAACCAGAAAGAATGGGAAAGAATATATGATCAGGGTGTAGTCTATATAAGACTTGTCACACAGAAACTGGTTGCTGTCCATCCCAGTGCCTACAGTCCTAGCTGAGACCTCGCCTCAAGACTAGAAGATAGAAGACCTGCTTACCTTTGGTTCCTGCATCATTCCTGAGGGTTCCTGAGTTCGAGTGTTCCTGTGATCCAGTTATGCTCCTGTCCTTGAGTGCGGTCCTCATTCTGTTGAGATCATCAGATACGGTGGTGATGTATTAGTTTCCTTGATTCCTTGCACCTACCTGTCCTGTGTTATTTGGGGGTCCCTGGCTTCAGGCCAGATTAGACTTAACAACCAAGTGCTTTTGCTTTGTTATATGTTTACTGTTTTGTGGGGTCCTTGTTAATAAATCTTGTTCTGTTGTACTTTATACCTGCCTCTTTGGTATTAATCACTACCCAGTAATAGATACAGGCGGGGGAGGAATCTGTAGTGTAGGGATTTGTGGGTAAATCCTTAGTTCCCTGTTGTAATACCCTGCTTAGGGGTTAACAGCAGGCCCTATTTTTGTAGAAGCCACCAGTTTTCATTTACAATTTTCCCCCTGCCTGTCTGGGATGTTAACATGCTAATGATACTTGACTCAGCGGAAGGAAAGATCAGAGATTCTGGTTCAAGTCTCTCTTTTGTCACAGATACATGGAGAGAGGTACTATGGTGATAATCATTGTAGATCTCATTACACAGGCTATTGGAAAAGATAAAAAAAATGTCATAAGAACAGTAGCTCTTTCCCCAGCCTCATGGCTTGGGTGATTAGCTTCTGTGGTGCTGGAGAACACCTGTGGCTTGCCCTCTTCTTATGGAGTTTGCTAGTTACATGAGGAACTCTACCACATTTGCATTTTAATTTAAAATCTCAAAACAGTCTATTAAGGTAATGATCTATTAACTGATACACTATGGAGATACAAACCTACTACCTACCTCTCCATTGCCTTGCACCATGTACAAGCATTTTCCCCAGTGCAAAGTAAGTGTAAAATGCGATCAAATCAGAAAGGTGGTATTTTACCCCCCCTTCTCACTTTGCACTGGTGTACATAGCTACACAAGGGGCAGAACAATGGCGAATCAGGTCCCCAGACAGCACTGAAAGTCATATAGATCTAGTTTTAAACTTGGGTGCCTCAGTACGATCTGCTTTTTGGTGCTCAGATGTGTATCTAAGTAGCTCAAACTGGGATTTGGGCACCTCATCACTAAAGCTAAGACTGCCCTCAGCCACCCCTGCTCTGATGCCCTGGGGACCACTGCTCGGGTGCTCCCCGGGGCCGTCCCCAAGACCACTGCTCAGACGTTCCCCGGGGCTGCCCCCAAGACTGCTGCTGCATTCCGCAACCTCCATGACAGAATCACAGCCTTACTCATCACAGAATTGAGCATGTAAGTGTGTGGGCCTGGATTAACGCATTGAGCCTCTTCCTATTCCTCTTGGGCTATTATGGGAAGCGTGTGGCCTTTTAATTGTATTTTATCTCTTGTGTGGGAAACAAAATATGCATTGCAAGCAGACACTAGTTCAGACTAGCCCAAGGAGCCAAGGATGCATCCCAAGCACCTTCACTATCCTACCCTGCACAGCCTTGCATTATTTTTTAAATAAATGGGGGCAGGATCTTCCAGTAAAAAAATAGCTCACACATGTTTGTCACTGGACAGTTGTACTACTGAATACTAGTTAGAGTACTGAAAATCAGAGTTGCATCGATTGCTGATGGCAATAAGACAAAGTAATTAGCAACCTTTCAGCTCAGTCACTATCTCAGAGGCTATCAGCACTGAATTCTTGTACACTGCATGGGCATCTTCTGACCGTGCAGCAATGATGGCAACTTGGTCATTTAAGTCCTTGGGAATGCCTGATAAACACTGCAAATGAAATCCTGACCCACTTGAAATCAATGGCAAAACTCCCACTGACTTCAATGGAACCAGAATTTCACCCTCTAATACAGTATTTGGGGAATGTTGGCCACTGTCCATATATAAATCAACCAGTCTGGACAAACTGCATCTAAAAACTTTAAGGAAATAAACAAATTAACTTACTAATGGGGCCCTCAATCCTGATGGGGATCTTTGGCAACTTCTGTAATAGTTATTAGTAATTTATTATTCTTATTATTTAAATGTCATGTACAACTGGAAAGGTAGCGGAAGATTAGAGAAAAGCAAATGTGGTACTGAACCAGCTTTCATAAAAGGAAAAAAGAGTGATCGTGCTAATTACAATTATTTTAAAATTTAACCTCTATCTCTGGTAAAACAATGCAAAAAATCTTGAGGGGAAAAATTCACTACATTTCTAGAGAATAATGGAACCATGAGCAATAAGTCACATGGTTTTGTGAAGAATAAATCTGGCCTGACTAACTTGATTGCTTTTTTTAAATACAATTACAAATTAATAGATGAATGGAAGGAGTAGATGGAATATATTTGGGTTTTAACAAGATATTTCTTAACTTATAATGGATCTGATTCTCCACTTACTCCAAGCAAATGGAGTTATACTGATATAAAACTGACGTATGTGAGAGAACAGTCAGATTTATCACACAAAAGCATACTTAAAATTAATTCAAAACATCTTGGGCACAAATACTCATGTTGATTGAAATCTGGGCTCATGGACCAAAAACAAATGATAATTACAAGTCTCAAAGTATCAATTTAAGGGCAGAGCAGTTTTAGGTCTCATCTTATTTAATATCTTTCTTAATAAACTACAAAGGGGAGTAAACAGCATGTTAATTAAATTCACAGATGATACTAAATGGGAAGGAGATGAGAATAGCTGTGAGGACAGAGAAAATAGGACAACGGGACCTAGAGAAATTAGAAACTTGGGTCAAAAATAAAATAAGAATCACCTTGGAAAAGTGCAAACTAGGACATCGGGGTAAATTAATCCAAAAGTCAGATGAGGAGCCTGGAAAGCAGTAATGCTGAAAGAGACTTAGGAGGATAAGTAAGCAAATTTATTTGTTCATGTCTGAATATCAGTGACATCATAGAAGAATTTGCAAAAGTCTTCATGATGCATTGCTAAATTAGAGCACTCAGCAGCTGACCTTCCAATGATCTGCTGATCATTCATCTATCTCCTCACTTGTCATTCCCTACTTTAATGACTCACCACCATTTCTTCCATAATAACTTGTCACAAGGGCATTTCTATCTCAACACCTAATGCGACCAAAGTGCATACATTTGCATCCGTTGATTTCCAACATCAGGGTCTCCTTCTCTCCAGTAATATTTCTAATATAAGCATTCATCTTTTTTTTCCAATCCAGGAGATACGCAAGAGTCTTCACCAGCACCACATTTCAAAAGCTTCAGTTTTCTTCTTGTCAGGAGCATTAACATCTCACAATTCACATCCATAAATTGCTGTGGAAAAGATTAGACTTTTCACCAGTCATACCTTCATACATTCTGAGATACCATGTTTTTTCCACACTTTCTCAAGGGAGGCCATAGCCGTCTTCCAATTTCTTTGGAACAGCCTCCTTGGTTGGATATATATGACCCCAGAACATTAATTTATTCTACTGCCTCTATAGCTTATCCATTTAATTGCGATGTCCACTTGTATTCTGTTTTTCTTAGTAATAACAACGTACATGCATTCTGTTTTCATCACATTCAGGAATAGGAGGATAGAGAATACCAAATTAGTCATAAGCTTGTAATGCAATACGGTAGCAGAAAAGGTCAGTGCAATCCGTGACTGTATGTATTGAGGTGTCGCATCACAGAGCAGGGAAATAACTGCTCCTTTCTTCATGTCTCAAGTGTGACTTCACCAGGGATATTGCTTTCATTCTTGGGCACCTCCTTTCTAGAAAGAGATTCACAAGTCACAAGGGAGTTCAGAGAACAGCAACAAAACTTATCAGCGAGCTGGAGGCTTTGGTGCACAAGGAATGATTTAATAAGAGTTAAATATGCACAGCCTGGCTAAGAAAGGACTAAGGAAGAACATGATACAAAAGTTCACAGGGTACAAACACCAAGCAAGAAGAAAAATTATTTAGGATGGGGAAAGGGAAGTAGAGCTAGGAATGAATGAATAGGAAAAAGGAAAAAAATAGGTTAAATATCAGGAAATGCTTTCTGACAGGAAGCATGAGGACTTTTAGGCTGTAGAATAGTCTCTCAAGAAAAGTGATATAACACCCACTTCTTGGGATATTTAAAATGAGACTGGACTAAACACTCGTAAACATTCAATAGGGAATGATCCTGCTTTTACAGAGGACTGGACTATGGCCAAGATTTTCAAAACTGACTGGGCATTTTGGGTGCCTAACTTGAGATGCCTTGAAGGGGCCTGATTTTCTGAAAGTGCTGAACATCTAGCCTCTGAAAACCAGGCCCCTCTAAAGTATCTCAAGTTGTACACTAAAAACTCTTGGTGCTTTCAAAACTCTTGAAAATCTTGGCTCCATCTCTAACTCCTATGATTCCTTGATTCATGCTATAGATGCGCAATACATTTTTTTTACCATACTGTGCATAGGCCGTGTCAGTGGAGCAGATCCAGGACTGACCAGACATGTTGAGCACACTACTCAGGCTCTCTGAGAAGACAAGTATATCACTGAGATAGGCTATGATGTATTGGGCTAGGGTGTCTCAGAATATCTCATTCACAAAGTGCTAGAATGTTACTGGGGCATTTGTAAGACTGAATGGCATCACCAAATATTCATAGAGGTCATATCATGTTTGAAAGGCCATTTTTCACAGCCTGGATCCATGCCAGGTTTTAGGCTCCTCACAGATCAAGCTTGGTAAACACCTGGGGTCACTGTAGGCTGTCCAACAATTGTCCAACAGTGGGAGAGGATACCAGTTTCTGATGGTTGCCTGCTTGAGGGCCTGGTGATCCACACATAATCGCAAGGTCCCATCTTTCTTTTTAGTGAAAAGAACTGGGAGCTTGGCAGGGGAGGTGAAGGGATGGATAAATCCTTTGGCCAGATGCTCCTGGAGATAGGATTGCAGAGCAGACAACTCTGGCTCCGACATAGCACAGATGAGACCAAAAGGTATCTTGGCCCGAGGCTACAGCTTAATCAGACAATTATAGTCACAATGTGGTGGTAGTGCATCCACATTCTTCTTCTCAAAGACATCCATGTAGTCATGGACCTTGGCAGGAAGAGCAGGAGTCAGTTCTGACAGGAATCATAGCAGGGCCACAGCCTAGGCCCGAGGGCTCCTTGGCAGTGTCCTGGAATCAGGCTGTAAGGATGTGTTTTGAAGCCAGGACTCATCTGGTGGTGCATACAGGCAAACTTGCGATTTTCCACTCACACCAAAGGATGGTCACAAGTGGCCAGCCACAAGATGCCAATGTGATGTTCTAGCCCTTTAAATTTTTGAGCCCTTCCCCCTTCCAGTGGAAAGCCTCACTTTCTTGTTAGTTTCAGTTTTGCAGCCACACCAATAAATGTGACCACAGCTGTGTTTCTATCAGCTTCCTCTGTGTCTATCGCCTTCTCTGCTGGGTCCAACTATGATATTTGACAACGCAGGATTACTATCCCATGAGAGTCAAGTGGTCCCTTTGCCTGAACAAGAAGAAGGAAAAATAAGCAAATATTACTATAAAACAAAGGGGGAAAGCTCATTTAGCGGTATAAGGTGACAAACTGCTGCTTTTTGCTGCTGGGACAGGACAGTGTGAACCAGACAGCTCGAGAGAGGGAATTGGCAATTGACAACAGAACAAAGGAATAGGCTGCCCCCGGAGTTGTTCAAACAAAGAAGCAGTGAGGGAGAAGCAGCCATCTTTGTTGACCATGTGCAAGCACGCAGGCAGGCAAACAGCTTAGCCTGAACTGAGAATCTATAGCCTGCAGACAGAGCCCAAATACAGCCAACAGAAGAATTCTGCAGTTTACAATGTAAGCACACTGCCAGAAGAGGGCAGATCAAGCACAGATAGTACAATAATTGACAAAGAAGTCCCTTCTGGCAGAGAAGACATGCAGGAGGTATGAAGTCCAACAGGAGAAATTGTGGACAATATTGGTGAAATCGATGGCAACTGTGAATCTTGAGTGGTGTACCTTGAACATTTTGAGCAATTTGTTATCTGCAACAACATTCCAGAGGGACAAAGAGTTTCAGCTTTGCTGATAGCAATAGGTCCGAAGGCATACGGACTGCTGTGTGACCTACTGTCTCCAACTGTGTCCAGAACTGCCACATACATTGCAATTACTGCAGTAATGCAGAAACGTTTTTCTCCTATCCCATGATAGCCTAACAATATCAGTGACATCAGGGAAATGGAGAGTCGGTAGCACAGTTCATTGCTGCTCTAGGGAAATTGTCAGAGCACTGTCAGTTTGGAAAAACATTGCCCTGCATGACCAATTAGTTTCTGGATTATGCAATGACCAGATCTGGAAAAAGTTATTGACTGTAGCAATGCTTACTTTCAAGAAGGCTGTTGAAGTAGCAATTGCCATGGAGACCGCAAAGAAGGATTATCTGAAATTTAGCATGAACGGAGAATTGGCGAGACAGAGGATCACAGTAATGTAAGGAATTTCCGTGTGGCCACTGTGCACAAGTGACTCACACTGAGAAGGAATGCTGCGCATGCCAGGTTATTTGTAGGAAGTGCAAAAAGGAAGGACACATCTCCATGACTTGTCTCACAGTTCAATGACCAGCAACACAGAGTAATCATCCATACAGGAAGATGCCAATGCAGCCTGAACCTAAGAAAGGTAGAAATTCGGGAATTCATAATGTGGTATCACAAGCTGGATTCAGAGATGGCATCTGGGTCACACCCTTGATTGAAGCAGTTCTTGCAAGAATGGAGGTTAATACTGGAGCTGCCATTTCACTGATTTCTGCATCTACCTACCACCAGAGTTTGTCACAAGTTCCTCTGGAAGAAACCTCCATCGTTTGAAAGATTATACCATAGAACAGTTAGTCCTAAAAGGGATGCTGCAGGTGAAAATTCAACTAGATGGACAATCAGTTGTTTTACCCATGTATGTGATGGAAGGATACTATCCAGCGTTATTTGTCAGATCTTGGATTGAGAAGCTCATGTTGAATTGGACCAACATCAAGGCGATCATGAAAGCACCTCAAGAAATACTAGACAGACAGTCCATCGTTTTTGAAAAAGAGCTTGGACAGATGAGCAATGTGTCAGTGAAGCTCACTGTTAAGTTGGACAGACAGCCAAAATATTGCAACCTCAGAGTTGCGCTTTATATGCTCTAAAACCTCTGGTAGATGCTGATTTGGAACAATTAGTGAACTTTGGAGTCCTGTCACCAGTTTCACACAGTGACTGGATTATATCCATCATACTAGATTTGTTTGGTATTGTTAATGGAGGTCAGTGTTTCAGTGAACTAGATTTGCTCAGTGGATACCTAAAAATGGAGAGTGATCTGGCATCTCGCAAATATCTCACAAACAACACACAAAAAGGCTTATTTTGTTACAGCAGGTTGCCTTTCATTATCACATCAACACTGGCCCTGTTCCAGTAAGCCATGTATTAGATCCTGAAGGGACTGAATGGAGTTCAATGTTATTTGGATGACATTCTTGTACAGAAAAGGATCAAGAGTATCATCATCAAAATTTGGATGCTGTCTTGAATGTTTGGAAAACCCTGGACTGAGAGTACTTCGAGATAAATGTGAGTTTTTCAAGCCTTCAGTTGAATACCTTGGACATGTAATTGATGCCACAGGCTAAAGAAAATCACCAGAGGAAGAGAAGGTGATTCTTGAAGCACCATCGCTGAAGAACATGTCACAGTTACGTTTATTCTTAGGACTGCTTAACTACTATGGTAAACTTGTGCCTAAAGTGGTGACAGTATTTGGACCTTTACATGAACCATTACAAGCAAAGAAAAAATGGAAATGGACTAAAGACTGTGAGTGTACATTTAAGAAAGCAAAAAAATTGTTGACATCAGCTGAAGTTCTTACACATTTTGATGCTTTGCTACCATTGCAACCTATGGAGTTGTCACATTTGTCCTCATGACATGGAGAAAACAATTGCCTTCACTTCATAAACACTCACTACACCTGCGAAGAATTATGCTCAAATAGAGTGAGACACTCTCAGCATTATCTTTGGAATTTGGAAGTTCCATATCTATCTTTATGATAGACATTTTACCTTGCTGACGGATCATCACCCACTACTTTCAATTTTTGGACCAAAACATGCAATTCCATCATTAGCAGCTGCTCGTATGCAATAACAGGCATTGCTACTTTTAGCTCATTCCTTTACTATTCAGAATAGGAACAGCAGGCAACACTGGTTGAGGAAACCCCTAAATTTTTGGCAGTCTCCTTTGAAAGGCTCCAGAAAGGGGACTGTCAGACTGGAGTCCAGATGCACAGTTGCGCCTCATGCCTAGAGCACAGTGTTTCTCATTCCACAGCTGGGCAGCCTGCTCTGACAGTGTCTGGTTCTTGGAGGTGTACTGCACCAGTTGGGCCCATAGCGCAGAATTTTCATGGAGTAGCTAGATGGTCTGCACTCAGAGACCTTGTTCTCAGACAAAAGCTGTACCACTTGTGTCCAAAACAAGGGAAGTTCCTCCGAGGGGAGCTGTCAACACGTTCAGGCATGTCTAGTGCCCTTTGGGACATGCTGGGTAGGGGGTGTCCCACTGCTTCCAGGTCCACAGAGCCAGCCTTCTCCATGGGGTAAGGTGGTCCAGGCAAACTGTCGGGATCTTGGGCAGAGGTAGGCAGGACTAGTAGTATGAACAGGAGGCTGCCAGGCAACTCTCCAAGACCACATTCTACAGGCCACTATCCTCTGATCCTACTGAGGAATACCAAAAGAAACTACACCATCTGCTCAAGAAACTCCCAGCTACAGTACGGGAACAAATCTACATGGACACACCCCCAGAACCCCGACCAGGGGTATTCTATCTGCTACCCAAGATCCATAAACCCGGAAACCCTGGACGCCCCATCATCTCAGGCATTGGTACTCTGACAGCAGGATTATCTGGCTATTTGGACACTCTCCTCAGACCCTATGCTACCAGCACTCCCAGCTATCTTCGAGACACCACCGACTTCCTGAGGAAACTACAGTGCATTGACGTTCTTCCTGAAAACACCATCCTGGCCACCATGGATGTAGAAGCACTTTATACCAATATTCCACATGAGGATGGACTACAAGCTGTCAGGAACAGTATCCCTGATGAGGCCACAGCAAGCCTGGTGGCTGAGCTTTGTGACTTTGTCCTCACCCACAACCACTTCAGATTTGGGGACAACTTATACCTTCAAGTCAGTGGCACTGCTATGGGTACCCGCATGGCCCCACAGTATGCCAACATTTTTATGGCTGACTTAGAACAACGCTTCCTCAGCTCTCGTCCCCTAGTGCCCCTCCTCTACTTGCGCTACATTGATGACATCTTCATCATATGGACCCACGGAAAGGAGGCCCTTGAAGAATTCCACCTGGACTTCAACAATTTCCACCCCACCATCAACCTCAGCCTGGACCAGTCCACACAAGAGATCCACTTCCTGGACACTACAGTACAAATAAGTGATGGTCACATAAACACCACCCTATACCGGAAACCTACTGACCGCTATACGTACCTACATGCCTCCAGCTTCCATCCAAGACACATCATACGATCCATTGTCTACAGCCAAGCCCTAAGATACAACCGAATTTGCTCCAACCCCTCAGACAGAGACAAACACCTACA
>NC_048298.1:309173575-309301160 GCF_013100865.1 Trachemys scripta elegans
CCTGGGTTGGTGTTTCTGTGGTGTGGTGTGTAGTTGCTGGTGAGTATTTGCTTCAGGTTGGGGGGTTGTCTGTAAGCAAGGACTGGCCTGCCTCCCAAGGTCTGTGAGAGTGAGGGATCATTTTCCAGGATAGGTTGTAGGTCGTGGATAATGCGCTGGAGAGGTTTTAGCTGGGGGCTGTATGTGATGGCCAGTGGTGTTCTGTTATTGTCCTTGTTGGGCCTGTCCTGTAGTAGGTGATTTCTGGGTACCCGTCATGCTCTGTCAATCTGTTTCCTCACTTCCCCAGGTGGGTATTGTAGTTTTACGAATGCTTGATAAAGATCTTGTAGGTGTTTGTCTCTGTCTGAGGGGTTGGAGCAAATTCGGTTGTATCGTAGGGCAAATACTCACCAGCAACTACACACCACACCACAGAAACACCAACCCAGGAACCTATCCCTGTAGCAAACCTCGTTGCCTACTCTGTCCCCATATCTACTCTGGCAACAGCATCAGAGGACCCAACCACATCAGCCACACCATCAGGGGCTCATTCACCTGCACATCCACTAATGTCATATATGCCATCATGTGCCAGCAATGCCCCTCTGCCATGTACATTGGCCAAACCGGACAGTCCCTCCGCAAAAGAATAAATGGACACAAATCGGACATCAGGAATGGTAACATACACAAGCCAGTAAGTGAACACTTCAATCTCCCTGGTCATTCTATCACAGATTTAAAAGTCACTGTCATTGAACAAAAAAACTTCAGAAACAGACTTCAAAGAGAAACAGCAGAACTAAAATTCATTTGCAAATTCAACACCATTAATCTGGGCTTGAATAGGGATTGGGAGTGGCTGGCTCACTACAGAAGCAGCTTTTCCTCTCCTGCAATTGACACCTCCTCATCTATTATTGGGAGTGGACTACATCCACCCTGATTGAATTGGCCTTGTCAACACTGGTTCGCCACTTGTGAAGTAACTCCCTGCTCTCCATGTGTCTGTATATAATGCCTGCATCTGTAGCTTTCACTCTATGCATCCGAAGAAGTGAGGTTTTTACTCACGAAAGCTTATGCCTAAATAAATCTGTTAGTCTTTAAGGTGCCACCAGACTCTTTGTTGTTTTTGTAGATACAGACTAACACGGCTACCCCCTGATACTTGAGGACTAGTAGTAGGAGCTTGGGAGCAAGGAACTGAAGCCAGGAGGCAGAGCCAGTTTCAGGGTCAAAAATCAAGCTGGGGGTCAGAGCTGGAAACAAAGTCAGCAATCAGGCCAAGGGTCCATATCAGGCATAAGGGTCTGTGCTGGCATTCTGGGGGTCAATTGGGAATCAGAATCCAAGTCAGAGCAGAGATCAATACTGGGAGTTCAGAAGCAGCGTAGTCATGGCAGCTAACTAGAGATGCACATTGTCACCTGCTAGCCCCATGGGTTTAATATAGAATTAAGGAGCCAATCAGGGATCACTAAGACAACTGTCATTCAGAGCACTTGAGGCGGAACTTCCTATGACGTGCAACCTCTGAAGAAGGTGAGTCATGGAGAGTAGCCAAGTTATAGCTGCTACTGGGTGGTGGTATAGGGATGTGGGTTCCCTGGTAGCTCTCTGGGTGTTGGGTTCAAGTCAGACGCAGAGCATCTGAAGGAGTCCAAGAGAAACTGGTTAAAAAGAGATTGAAGAGGTTTTTTAAAAATAGCAGGAAGATGGGCCTGAGATAAACCTAAAACTAAAAAACCTATTTGGAAGGATAGATGTGTCTTGTTCCTAAAATTCTTTACATTATTTTGAAAGAGCACTCATTTTTCCTCATAATATAAATGCAGAGACAGAAAGACATTTCTTATTTCTCATCTGTTTCATCTGTTTCAGTGAATCCAGCAAGCCTTCACCAGCCATTTTGTAACTGGAAACATTTCTGTGCTTTCCCACTTTCCCTTTCATAGATGAATTTTAATAAGTCTTTTTTTCCTTTGTTCAGTAATTCATCCTGATTGCTCCCAGTTTTATTGCAGTTTTGTCTTTGTTTTCATTTTCTTGTTCCCTCCATTCTTCTTCTCTGTAGATTCTTATTTTACTTGCACATATATTTAGAATACATGGGGGTGTATGTAGATATAGATATTAATAGATATATGAGCACTGCACCGTTCTTATCACTGTTCCAATATTATAACGTTTATATTCCCGTATGTCATGCTACATTGTCTTACCATCACTAACTTCAAGTGGTGATTTTCACACAGTTCATTTAAACCTGAAATATAAATGTCCACTATTTCCATGTTATCGGATGACATTTGTAGGCTCACAAATGTGATACAAAAGACTATGTGATCAAACAATGTCAAACTAATGTGATTGAAGTTTAGGTGAAAAGAGCAGAAGCAAGTAAAATATCATACAAAAGCTTTTTTATCATATTTGCACAATGGACAGAGGCTTTAGCAAAACAGCCTAGGGAAAAAAGCTAAAAGCATATACTGCTAAGCAGAGAGAATTCATGTTCATTTTCATTGTGCAGTATTTGTCTTGATCAGATCATCTTATTGCCAAGGAAAACCAACCTACTTATCCATACCGTGCGTTTTTATAAAGCTATAGCCTAGTAAATCACAAAATTTTAATGCTTTGTTCAGTGGAATTATTAGTGCCTGTAAAACAAGTCTGTGTCTTGTTTTTAAAAAACTTCATTTTGCTTTTAAAAAATAATACACACTGAGGATAAAGAGGAACTGCCATTCCCTGTTACAAATATTTTAAAAATATAGCTGTACAAACTCACACAAACCAGAATTTAGCATAATTTAAACAAAAAGGGAATAAATCCCTCTTCCCACTTCATTATAGATCAAATTCCCTACGCCAGATTCTGTGTTCCACTCTGGTCCTTTTACTCTGCTTCAGTGGCATATTGGATCTGCTGCAAGTACTACAGCAAAGTAAATTAGGGAAGGGAGTTTGGTCAGAACAAAATGCACTCTAGCTGTTCTTGACTGATAGAACAGCCCCTCAAGCCAAGCATAGATTAGAGCAGCCTTGAGACTGCTCTCACTCTACCTCAATAACCAGATAAGTCCCCAGATGGCCCCAGAATATGGAGAAACAGAAAAGCCACTTTTGCCCCCAAATTCCATTCCTTTACTGAGCAGAGCTCAGGAAGCATGGATAATCTAATCTCTTTAAATGAGGGAATCAGATTTTGCCAAGTACGAGCTTGCATTTACCTCAAGAAGCAAATTCCCATTTACTACTCTGATTAAAATGAGGGTCCCTCTTTATTCCTAAGGAGCCAGTCGCTACATAAAGCAGGTTGCAATTTCCCCCAGATTGCAAGTCGCATGTATTTTCTCTCTTAAAATATAAAAACTGGTACATAAAATGGACCAATTTTTCTCCTTAAAAGCCAGATCATTGTATTAGATCTGCACCACAAAGCTGCCTTATGCATAATGCACAACATTTAATTTTTCATCCAACCAGCAGTTTTGTTCACGTAAAGAAAAGGAAGTGAACTATGACTTCCTCCACATGTGTTGGCAGAACCACACCAGCTTGTGTGCCAAGGATTCATGTGGTGTATGTAGGTATGAGACAGCAGAGCCTAGTGGCTAGAGCATTGGATAGGATTCAAGGTTCAATTCCAGGCTCTATCACTGGCCTGCTAGGTGATCGTGGGCAAACCACTTCCTTCCTGTTGTCTCAGTTTCCCCATTTCTAAAATGGAGATAATAATACTGACCTCCTCTCTAAAACACTTTGAACTCTAAAGATGAAAAGTGTTATACAAGAGGTAGGTATTGTTATTATTATGCTTTTAATATCTGCATACTTCACCATTAAATTTCTAAGATTTCAGGCCGGGTGAAGAGATGGCAGCCATTTTGTTCTTAGAGTTATTGCAGCTTGTCACACAGATGACAAATCTCTCATGAAGACTTGGGTGGGGGAAGGAGTTTGATTGCTGTTTTTCTTAATCTAAAAAATAAATGTTATTTTAGATTGAGACCATGTCTTGTTCTTAATGTACAGAAAATACAACTGCTCAGACACAAAGTCAGCCTGCTAAACCCAAACTGTAGTACACTTTATGATGGCACCCAGATGAAATAGTTATTCCTGAGTAATATGCAATGCAGCTTACAGTTCGACACATGAGCTCCTCATAAATACACATAGCTGACATCAGTGTTCCAAGAACCATTCTAATAGATGAATGAGACAGGAAGAATCACTGATGACATTGGTTGCACTGCATGTGTCTAGCTATAATACTGTGACTGTGCAAAGCCATTATTAGCACATAATCCCAACATGATTCATGAAACAATGAGCCTTCAGTTGTAACCAGACTGGTAGCAGCTCCCCAGGTAAACAGCAGCTGGACATTGCTAGCAAGCACCATAGCAAGGAAGACAACATAAAATTGATCTTTGGGGTAAATAAAGACGCTCCATTGACAACAATGTGAAAAACCAGCAAAACATTAGAGATTTGGTTTCCAGGAAAAGCAGATCTCACATGCATAAAAAAACCTCTTCACTTTTTCATGCAAAGAAAAACTGCTTGACTCCAAAATGGCCATGAAATTCTCTGCAAAAAAAAGGCAATATTTTCCCCTGAGGCAAATCCTCTCAAAAATCTTAGCTTTACAAAGGAAAAGAGTGTTGCTTTGAGCAGATCTTGTTCAGGTGTTTACACTGCCTGCAGGTGCCCCCTACAATGTGCATCAGGGGTAGTCTACCAGGTGTTTATAGATTCATGCATCACCCTCAAAAAGAGAGGTGACCGAAGAAGATGACAAGATTCAGAAGCAGAAAGAGAGGCATTAATCATCAGAACAGGGGGAGGTGGAGAGCACTGTTTTCAGAAATGGTTTCTTTTCTATAAGCATTTCTTCAGTAAGAGCAGTAATAATTCCATTCTCCGTTCTTACCACTGAAGCTGTTTATTCTCCACTATGATGCGTTGGATATGCCAAGAATACTACAGAAAGGCAAATTTATTTAAACCACCCTGGTTTTCATCTTCTAAGTGTTGCTCCTCCTGCAAGGTATTGATTAAGCTTTCTCCCTTCTCTGTCTGGAACCTGCTAACACCAATATTTGGAGCGCCTTCTTCACTCTCCTCGCATGCGTTGGGACCAGGGCTCTTTTCTGGCACCTACTGCCTCCACCCAATGCAACGACTCAATGTGGCATATACACAGTGGTGCTGTCTCTTGACAAAATCTATACAACTACTGGCTGGCAAGAAGCGTGCAGTCCAGTATGCAGGGGACAATAAATGAAACAAACCCCAGCCAAGGAATACACACCAAAAATAATAGCAAATAATACAAAGGGGACTTTACTGGGAATAAGAAAATAGGATCTGAGGAAGGAAAGGATTATGGTTAACTAATACTGTAATAAACATTAATACATAAACCAATTCACCACCTCTCGACATTAACAACTCCTCCAAACCCCAGCCCCTTCCCTGGCACGCTCCTGAGGCAGATGGTATGCTGAGGTTGAATGTTTTGGGACGGAGCATCGCAGCACTGTGGCATTGGCCAGCTTAAACAAATGTCCCTTACTTTATCCTCCCCTCCCCCACCCTGGGTGGGGGGTTCTCTCCTGACTCCAACCAGGGTTGCTGCTCTCAGGTCTGGAACACACCTATGTCTCAGCTGGCTCTGGTAGCTGGAGCCAGGTTAGATCTTTCTGTGTCACTGCTGGATGCTGGTCTCTGCAGTGCTGGAACTGACTGAGGATACGTCTTCACTTACCGGAGGGTCCGGCGGCAGGCAATCGATGTTCTGGGATCGATCCCGGAAGTGCTCACCGTCGACGCCGGTACTCCAGCTCGCCGAGAGGAGTACGCGGCATCGATGGGGGAGCCTTTCTGCCGCATCTGGACCTGCGGTAAGTTCGGACTAAGGTACTTTGAATTCAGCTACGTTATTAACGTAGCTGAATTTGCATACCTTAGTCCGAAGTGGGGGCTTAGTGGGGACCAGGCCTTAGCCATGCAACTAGAAGAACTCCCTTTGGGAGGAGTGGGAGTTTAGCAAGAATTCCATGAGCTCCAAACTGAAACTCAGCTGCCTGTCCTTTTTGTCAAGTTAGGCTGCCCTCTCACTGAGGGCTGTGCAGAAACCACAGCAGAGGTTTCTAGTTCCGTCTGTCCCCACCCCTGACTCCAAGCATGCTGAGAAATGATGTCAGAGGGCTCAGGTAGCCATCTTAGTTGTAGTCCTTTTGGGGCCCCTTGGAGTCTTGGTCTGTGGCTCCAGGAGCAGGCAAACTCCAAGTGTGGGTTACATAAGTGCATTACAAACACTTACTATTAAGAACTTCATCCTGCTCCCACTGAAGTGAATGAAAGAATCGTCATAACACCCCTCTGAAGTAGGTATTACTGTTCCCATTTAACAGAACGGGAAACTGAGGGAGACAGGGTAAGGGCCAGATCCTCAGCTTGTGTAAAATAGTGTAGTTCTATTGAAGCCAACAGCACAACAGCAATTTATACCAGCTGAGGATCTGGCACTAAGCCTCTTGCCAAGGGCAACAGATGTCAGAACTGCATTAGAACTCAAAGGTCCCTAATCAAGAACACAAGACTACATCCCTCTCTTCAGGACACATGAAAACAAGCAATGCAAGTTACTCCTGAAGCAGAGTGTGCTGGAATCCAAAAAATTACTATCTTCATGGCTGGAACACTTCTAGCACTTCCATTTCTCTGACTATTATCACTGGGCTCATACTATTCAGTCTTGCTTTGACATCACTGGATGATTGATAGGTTTGAATGAGCAACTTGCAACTAGTTGGTAGGAGCTGTAGCATCTTCACAGACCTCCCTACTTGAAGCCTGCACATCAAATTCTTGAATGAGATTCTGAATTGCTTTCCAAAGTAATTTTCTAAGTTACAGTAGCTTTTTACATACGCAGCCAGATTTCACCTCCATAGCCCTCAAAATATTTTAAGAATAAAGCATATCATGTGGCCTAATCACCTGTAGTCTGTGTTCTTGTTCCTAAAAATACATACATTCATGACCAAACATACAGTATTTGTTTAAATAATGTGTATTGGTATCAGCTGCATATGCTTGCTCACCATCAAATTTTAAATCAACCATTTGTCTTTTGAATTATAAGGGAAAGATCTTTAAATTGATGACAGCCCAGCTGTACTATTGCAAACATTTCATGCATAAAACAAAACGGGTAAAGCTTTTGTTTCCACCAGCACAGGTTTTGTTTTTTCATTTGGCTTTGGGTTTTTTGGCCATCAGTGAAAACCATGTGCGTACTCTACAATCACAATATGCTAATGCCATTATATAAACAGATGGAAACCCTCACATTGAATGATGTACTCACCTCCAACTCAAAAATCACACAGAAAATGAAAGGATCCAGACAAAGGCAAGAATTGGAGGCATAGAAAGACTTCAGGACTTCCACATGAGGAGAAAGTAAAAATATTAGGACATCTGGTGAATACTTATGCTGAAAGCACCTGCAGCAGAATGGCACCTGCAAAGACACACAGGTAACCATTTAGGCTTTATAACATAGGTCAAAACTAACACCTTAAACACCTGGAAACTAATAGGAAGCAAATGCAGATGCTGAAGCACTGGTGTCATGTTCCTGGTGAGATATGCTACCTGCTAATTGGGCTGCTGCATTCTGTGCCATCTTTAGTTTACAGGTGTACCTCATGTAAGATGACATAGACATGAATTACACTAGAAATGTTTACAGTCAAAATAAATGGTTGTAAATTCTAGATGGGATAAAAGCCTTTCTGCACACTTCTCCTATATGCTCATCCAACAGCAAGGAATGGTCCAGCAATACCCCCAGATTGTGAACTCTAGTAAAAGATGGCAGGCCCACACCCCTCAATTAAAGGCTCAGATATAATCCATGCCACGTCTTTCTGCTGATTCTCCAAACCTAACAGTACCCCAGCTACCCCTCATCCATGTCCTAATATTTACCAAACACTGGGTAAAGCTTAGGTGAGACAGAGAAAGAGATCTGTGTTGTCATCAGCATATTAAGAATACTGTAACCCAGGCCTCCTCACTCATCTTTCCAATGTACTGGTTGTACAGAGGAAACAAAATGAAACCTGAAAAACCCCACAAGAGAAATCATTCAGTGCAGAAGAGCAATTGCCCCAATCTACATTCTGGGTTCCCTCTGAAAGAAAAGAATAAAGCCACTGAAGGATGACCCCCATCTATTTCTGCTAGCATTCACAGGTGAATTAACAGCATATTATGATTAACGATATTGAAGGCAGCAAATTGAAGAAAGGGCACCTCACCTTCATCTGTTGCCAGAAAGAGACTAAAGTTACCAGTGTAGACTTTGTCCTCTTCTCCCTGTGTGCAGGTTGACAAAGGTCAAGATGGTCTGAGGCAGCCAGATATTCAGAGTTGCCTCAGCTCAGTCTTCACAATGAACTCATCCAAAAATGGAAGACTAGACACTGGACAACAACAGGACAGACTGTCAGCAGCAATGTTTGTCTGAGCCATAATCAGATACCAATTTGCTTAACAGAAGCTAGCAACTTGTCGTTCTTAATGGAGGCATTAACAATCTGGAGAAGCAATAAACCCAGTCTTGCCCTACTGGCCTTCATCAGCCAAAAAACATACAAATATGAAGCAGAGCTGTGGCACAAAGAATTTGCAACACTACTATCACCTCAGTGAGTGGCATCAGCCTGCACTCATGGAGAGGACTTAGCATTTCTTCCCTCAAGATATTTCCCTGCATCCAAAGAAAGAAACAGTTCAGTCTAAATCTGCTCAATCGGATCCACAAAGGACCATGAAATTTCCTCACAATGGGAAGAACTTGTATCAGCCGCTGAATGGAGACAGCTTGGATTGACCACATAAAACAAATCTGCTGACTGAGACCTAGCAGAACTATGTAGAGGCAGAAAAACTGTTCTTTGCCTCCTGAGCAACAGCAGCATAAGATTTAAAACAAAACAACAAATCCTTTATGGTACAATCTGATTTGGCTTGAGACTTCAGGCACCACAACTCTACTCATTTTCCCTCCAGCTTCACTTGTTTCAAGTCAAGGTGGCCTGTGAGGATGGAAGACTGAGAAAAGGATACCTAGGGGCGGCTTCATCATTAGTTGAAGACAAAAGACTATATTAATACTGTTCTACCAACCCATCCATTGATTGGTCTCTTGAAGGAACAATGTTCCCCCACAGAAGCCTCTGAAACTGCTCAGGTATCACCGAGAAATGATGGTAAACCATCAAAACAATTCCCATTTCCCTAGTTAATGGGAACGGGGACCAAAATATAAATTACAGTGCAGTTTGAATAAAATAAAAATGGACCAAACTCCCTTGAGCTAACCTCAAATAGAAAGGTTTGCCAAAGTACCGTTTAAAAACAAGGCTATTTTCAAGTTATTTCTGACAGATCCGAAACCAGGAGGAACTGGCAATCTGATATGGCAGCTTTTGATTCCAAGTCCAGATCTGCAGCATGATTTTCAGTTGCCTTTGTGCTCTCAGCCATTTGAGGGGAGGCTGACCTTTGAGTAATGTTAGTATCTCTCAGTGTTGCATTACCTTTAATTTTAAAATCAATTTTTGCACCATCATAAAACCCATGCTTCTTCATGAGCCCCTCCTGCTATTGCATTTCCATACCCACTTCTGAAATCTGTTTTGAAGTGAAGTTGTAAAGATGTGAAATCGAAGGTTTCCTGGAAGTTCTACAGCCCAATTGCTTCATCATGTCATCAAGTTGTCTGATCAGCAGAGATGGCCAAACTGCAATTCACGGATCAAAATCCAGTAAAAAGGTGTGGCCTGTGGAGAACACAGATTCCATGCAGTCATCCAAAGGCTACATCTCCCTATAAAACACAAAGGCTGCAATATGGTCCATCAATTAGCTATGGCTCTCGGGCTCCAGACAAGCTGCCAGTGCCACTATTGGTCAGGTGAAGCGTGGGCATTGATGTGAATCTTGGGCATCCAGTGACAACCTGACAGATAGGAGGATTCTAGATTCTAAGCTAATGCATATTTGGGACAAGCCATTATACAGCCTAATGTCTCATTCAACCTGGCTGAAAAAAAAATATTAGGCCCTCACTGAAAACCAGATACCACAACTGAGTTGAACGTAACACACACAATGTTCCATGCAGTAGCTGTGAAGTTCAGTTATACTGTGAAGCTAGTTATGACCGATATAAACATTTGAACAGGACTTTGTGAAAGTGAAGGTTTAAATTTGTTGGCTGGCTGGTTTCTAAGGCCATGTACACAGACAGAGATTCTAGCAGAATAGCTGAAGTAAGTATGCTGACATAACCTTGTAGAGTAGATGCAGCCTGCACGGAGAGAAGGAGTTTTTCTGTTTGTGTTGGAACACCACCTACCCGAGCGATGGTAACTGGGTCGACAGAAGCTACTTTGCCCAGAGGTGTGGATTTTTTTTACACTTCTGAGCTATGTAGCTATGTCGACCTAAATTTTAAATGTAGACCAGGCCTAAGATGGAAGTAGGTATCTTATGCATCTCTACCTCTCTGGAAATGATTTTAGTCCATGGTGATAGTCACTTCAGTTATTTCAGTTATTTCAGTAATTGCTTTGAAGTTAGCTTCCAACATTTGCAGCCATTTGCTGCTGTCCTTTGCTTCTGGCCTCATTAATGCTTTTCCCAGTTCTTTTTGTTCTCCAGTCCCAATTTGTCACCACAGTTATGGCATGATTTGTCTGCTCCAGAATCTACTTTTTCTCCCATTGTGTTTGTTATTATTTCACGTAATAAAAAATCCTCTCCGCTTTTCCACCTTGCATCCAATGAGGTTGTTATGGATAACAGATTCTACAATGCAGATAGAGTTTCATTTAACTGCTTTTTTTCCTATTCTACCATGCAGAGACATAACTGTCTTTTAAGTCTCTCTTTATTCTTCCTATCTATGGATGGGAAAGATTCTGTTTGATCCTGAGATTACTGTAGTGACTAATTAATTATTTGCCCATTTGGGTGTACATTATCCTCATAATGATTTTTGGCACTTATCAGTTGGTGGTAATGTTAATTGTTCTCTTGTTGTGCCGATATATTTGAAAGCATGGTATCCACAAGAAATGATGGAAAATACGTCATCTGTAGCAATAAAAATGCAGTTTGGGATATGGAAGTGGTTCAAGCTTATAACAGCAGCATGGCCTAGCAATCAGAGCCTGGAACTAAGAGTCAGAAGGTGTGAGTTATGTTCTTGGCTCTGATATGACTGAGAGGACAAGTTACTTAACCTTTTTGTGCCTTGATTACCCCCATGTGTAAAGCAAGGACAATACAGCCTATTCACCTTTATATAGCTCTTTGAGGTCTATGGCTGAAAAACATTATATAAATGCTAAGTATTAATTATTAATTATTATTATTATTATAAAGCATTCACTAGTATTTCAGCATTTAGCATCAAGTGATGTTTTGTTCCAGAGCTATGTGACCTGGCAAAGTACATGGCTGCAGACCCACGGACAAACGCTGATCTTCCGATACTTAAGGAAGCAAGAATGGCTATCCATAAGTTACAGAATGGACGTGCCACTGGACCTGATAGTACTCCACCCTCACTGCTCAAAGGTGCCTTGGAACCAGTAATCACTGGCCCGCATCAACCATTCTTAAAAGTATGGGCATCAGGCTAAGAACCAGCAGAATGGAAAAATGGCATTATAGCTTCCCTGTGCAAAGCAAAGGATCTCACACTGACTATGGCCATGACAGGCCGACCTCATCATCTGTTCTTACATTCTGCTTTGGAAGATGCAGCCATTCCTTTAAAGACATCATCAAGTAGTCAACTATGGACACTTTCCTTACCCTCCGATTCTCAGCTGAGCCCCACCAAGAATTTAATCACCTGTCTCATGTAGCATTTATCAACATCAAAGCAGCATTTGATTTGGTTGACAGGTCAGTGCTTTGGCTTGCACTGAAAGTTGGATCTTAAGAATCACCCTGCAGATATTGATCTTTGTCAATTTCCTTCATGCATTTTTGCCCTTTGAATCAGGACATCGATATATCTGACTGTAAGAATCTTCAGAAATGGGTTGAAAATAAACTGGAATCATTTAGAGATATGATGTTAACCAATCTTAACAAAATCTCACCTTAATGGCGCCTTTCAAAATTTTTAAACATTCTTTCCATTATTTGATCATTGAGATTAACAGTATGGGAATTGATTCATTGTATAAAAATAATTATAAATCCCATTAAAACAAATGGAAATAGACTAAAAACGCTGGAAGCAGTTACTCCTGTCCCCAGTTGAAAGAATGTAATTTGATTAAAATGGCTAGATCACCAAAGCGCTTGGCCTCTCCAGATAAGGAATTACATTTTTACTTTTTGGCAGCACAACCACAATTTTTAATGAAAGATGTGATTGCTGGATAGTACTGATTGGAGGGAGGCAACGCACGGTGTCTGATTACAGCAAAGAGTACATACAAATAATACAGAAATTATGAAATGTTGGGCCAGATACTTGGCCCTGGTTAAGTCACCTTTGTACCACTCCAGTAGCTCACAAGGGACATCAGGCAGCTGAGGATGCCCCCATGCTGGGCAGTCTTTTGCAGACATGAGATTTTACCCTACCCATTCCCCTCCTTGGCACAAGGCGGTAGAGAAGGATGCATGTTGAGAATGGAGCTGGCGTCCTCTCCCATGCAAAGCCACACACGAGTAGCTGCATTCTGGCTCTTTAACAGCAATAGCCAGGCTGTTCAGAAGCCACAGATTGATGCTTGGCAGAACTTGCTTACCAGACCTGAATCTTTAGGGGTACAGATGTCTGTGGAGCACAATGTGTTCCTACAGTCCTGAGTCCCTGTGGCTGCTCTAACTTGTGTGGGGAGCCAATTTGGCCTCTGGCTGACCCCAGGATTGGGGACGGCGTATAGAGTGCTTAGGGTCACCTTTGCCTCCCTCTCCCCTCAGCTGTGAGCTTAGCATAGCCAAAGATGTGGACCAGAATCTCCAAGTAGGATTTACATTTGTAAACAACTAGAGAGAGCATGGAATCAAAATACTGCCATCTGGTACAAAAAGCATTCCACCAGTTTGGTGGCACTTGTGATGGCACCATCTTTGTGTGGCAGATGTCCACCCTTTGGCCAAAGATGTCTGCTGCCTTGGGGCAATTTCAGATTACAGAGTCTTCTATGATTATTGCATAGCATCAGTGGCTCATTCTGCTTTTATTAGCTGTGGGTCGCACTCACTTCTCAGTGCAGATTTAGCACAGTCATCCATCCCTGAGTCACTTCCGGGTTGGAGTCCTTCAGTATTTTCTACCAGGTGAATACACTCGCTGAAGACAACTCAAAAGCCTTGTTATTATCATAGTTACTGAAGTATCGCCCGAAAGCCCCTATCTGGGTCCTGGTCTATTGTACTAGGTGCTGTACAAACGCAAGGCATGGCCCTTGCCCTGATGAGTTTGCTGCTGCAGAATGTCTAAGTGCAGTGGATCTATGTAGGTACATAACAGACATTTTGTGAACTACACTGGCTTCCTGTCAGCTTCCAAGTGCAATTCAGACTCCTGATGTTGATCTACAAAGACCTGAACATAATTTGGCCCCTTCACTTGTGGTCCCAGCCATAATCCAGAGCTGGAAGAGGAATGTTTAAAAAAGGACAAATCAAAAGCACTAGCCAGATCTCAAAATAAGTTTGCATTGAGTCCTGGGCACAGACTTGCAGCGGTGGGTGGATGAGGGGTGAGTTTTTCTTTCATCCTGGCTAGTGCCAGACAACACAGAGTGCTATGTACTTTCCTTCAGACTCCCTGACGTTAGTTTTTCACTAAATAGACATGGACACTTCTTGCAGCAACAGACTATCCAGATGTGTGGCTCAAAGCTGCATGCTTGTGCCAGAGAGAAAAAGAGGATTAATATATTATAAAACCCCTCACTTTGAACAGAAAAAATATGAGCATGATCAAAGTAAAATAGGGAAGAATTAAATGGAAAGAGGCCACAAAAATGTTAATTGCACCATCGACTAACACTTCCAACTGCAATTTACATATTCATAATGCAAGAATCTAACATCTTAAAAGTAACCCCTATAACCCTGCCAAGGACCTACTGTCAATTATGCCCCACATCCAAGGACATAAAAGGCAGCAATGTAATGCAGCTTAGGAAAACCCTCCGCTGTGTTCCATCCAGTATTCACTTTCAGACATGTGTAGCACTGCTCATTGTCATGAATATGCTCTGTTATGGGTTTTTTTGATTGAGAGAAGACATGATTTAGGAAATAACACACCACTATTATAGTGGATAAATATAGGCATTCTGCACTACACCAGGTAGCAGATAGGAGACAATTTAGCTAAGTCTTGTTTTACTGTTTGCTTCTCTCAGGGAAAACTGGCAGAAAATCCATCAATGCAGTGGTGCAAGGCAGCCACAACTTCCATTACACTCAGACAACCAAAGCAGGCTAGTGCAGCAACAATAGCTGGAGAGAAGGTGGCACAAGGACATTCAGCACGTCCCTGCTGTAATCTCCATTGGTGGAGCTCCTCTGGAACTCCTGGCAGATACTAAAGTTGTCATCTCCCCCACAGAACCCCATGGGGAAACAGTAGCAACACTACCTACCCTCCCCACTTCCACCCCATCACACACAAGGGTGAATCTGACCTTGCTAGTAAAGGGAGGCACAACAATTTGCACCACCCTGGGCCAGTTGCACTAGTGCAAAACTCCAGTAGAATCCAATGGAGACCTGTTACATTCCTACCGATTTTTAAAACTAAGCTATAAAATTCCATCCCAGGGATCTGATTCTCCATTCACTTCTGTACAGGGCCAGTTCCAGGCACCAACGAAGGAAGCAGGTGCCTGGGGCGGCCAATAGAAAGGGGCAGCACTCTGTCCTTGATTGGGGCGGCATGTCCAGGTCTCTTTGGCGGCAATTCGGCGGCGGGTCCTTTACTCCCCTTCTTCTTCTTCGGCGGCACTTCAGCGGCAGCTCAATCAGGTTTTTTTTTTTTTTTTTTCTTTGCCGCTTCGGGCGGCAAAAGAGCTGGAGCCAGCCCTGCTTCTGTAGGGTGGTTTCAAAATGCTACAGAAGGGATATCACTCTCTAGCACAGTCTGGAGGTTTTTAGAATTATGTCCATAGAACCCAGTTACATTTCTATACAATCCAACTGCGTTCACCTTATTAAATCCCATAATACTTTCTTCCATACAGGTGAAGGGTGAGAATCTGGCCCAGTGGCCTTGACTGAGGTAGGGAGGAGGTAGAGAACAAAAAGTACCCATTGTTCAAAGCACCAACAACGCACTTATATAGAAGTTATACTCTGTATTCAAACAGTACAGATCTGATTTAACAGTCATTAAAACAAGCGATTAAGCAAAGAACCAGCCCCGCTTCCACTGTGCTTGGAGCCTTTGCAAAACTAAACTTTATTAGTTCATCTCATACACAATGCAAAACTCTAAATTAGCGCTACTCTGGGCTGCTAGCTGATGGCGCAGTAAATTTGCATAGGCACACTGACATATTCAAATATGCTATGAGATGACAAAGATAATATCACAAAAGTATCATTAACTTATGGGATCACATTAAAGACATTTGCTAATTTTGCAGAAGGGCATGAACGTGTTAACGTCAATGCTTTCTATAAAAAATTCATCCTGCAGTATTGTAGCTTTGCCTCTAAAGCCTATTATAGATATAGCCCCTTGGGCAGAGGTTGGAGAACTGCCATTTAACTGCCAGTGCTATAAATTAAAGGGACTGCTTCAATCAGGTGTCAACCATTGGAGTTTACAGACCCTGCGGAATGGGTAGGAAATGCTGACATATGTGACAAGATGTATCTGCCCAATGACTTTGCCTAGACCCTGAGCCTAATTAATTCCACTGAACTCTTAAGTGTATTTTCGTTTGCATTAAATTTAAATTAAGCTGAGCTATGAATGCTGAGCTTGGCAAAGCCTGGAAAAGAAAAGCATGCAGGGAAGAGAGTGGGTCTTTTATCTGTGCTATTGCTTAGTATGTTAAGGGGGGAAATGTAAACCAAATAGCTTACAGGTATTACAATTGTAATACAATTCTCAAGTGTTAAGAATTTTGTTACAGCCCAAAGCAGAGAATCATTTCATTTAAAGTCACGATCACCCAATCCAACACACAAAAGTCTAAACCTAATTGGCAGAAGTAGTAAAAGATATCAGTTTCCCACAGACGCCAGAACAAATTCTAGAATGGCGGCATTGACTCACACTGCTGTACAGCACAAGAAACAATGGCAAGCTGAAGATATTGAGTAGCACCCATCAATTCATCCACATCAGAGAAACCAATACACATTCCCAGCCAGTTGCAGATTGAAAAAAAAAAAAAAGTCGCCTGCTACTATTCTTGTTTCTTCCTTTTAAAAAACAAAACAAATCTCTGACTGAAGCCCAGGTCTTTTTTAAGACAAATGAAAGATCACAATCTAACCAAGATTTTGTATTTATAGACCGCCACAAATCAGAGCAAAGAGTTAATAAAAATAGTGTGCCTACTGTGGGTGTCACTTTTACCTTTCCTTCTTGTTTTAGGGATCTTTTTGCTCTAAGAACTTTTCCCACCAATAGAAATCAAGGTTTGCCAGTGGCCTGTGCTGACATTTGATGCAGGCACATGATTTCAAGGGCCTTTGTTTCATTACTAAGTCATGTGATATGACAGCATCTAATTACATAACCACAATTGGCTAACATTCAGTTACTTCCATTCTTTAATTATGCATTACTGTTGTTAGCAGTTTAGTTCTCTTGGGAAGCAGTGTTCCAGCAGAGCTGAAAGTTCCTTCAAAATAGCTTAGTTTGTGCTACAAGTATGTGTCATCAATGAGAGATGTTTCAGCTAATTTGCCATTTCTTTCCTGTAAAAATTATTTGATTTTGTGCCTTTTAGTTGACAATTAGCTTCTTCAACACGATTTTATGTTGCTAAGTGAATAACTTCTGAGCAGGATTGAAATACAAGGTTTAAGAGCTTCCTTCCATTCAAGTTCATCCAACCTATTTTTAATCGATGGGAAATAGCCAGATATCACCATTTAAAAAAAATCTGAACCATTCTGATGCACAGTGACAAATGATAAGGAAAGACCTGACACTCAACTTGCCTGGCAGAATGCTGAATATATTTTCTACAGGCTTTCTGGGAAATAAGATGCAAAAATCGAAGTTGAGCGCACACAGACACAGGAGTAAAAGCCATACTACATTTTAAATAAACCACAATAAAAAACAGACCTCAATAATTCATTAAACATATGTAAGTTCAAGGTCCACTGGGCTTCACCAGTAACTGAATGCAAGAGAGCTCCCCAGAGTGATAATATGAGGCATGCTGGGATAGTTTTCTTGTTCCTCCCAGGAAATGGGTTTTGCCTTCACGAAGAAGGAAGTCAAGCCCATAGCTTCAGTGAGCAGGAACATGAGGTGTGATTACATGAAAGCAAGCTCATTTCTGGCAATACCTCGCAGAGTGGGTGCGTTCTGGGAAAACACACAAACAGGAAAACCACACTGAATCTCAGAGTCACAGGGGAAGCTGCAACCTTCTCTGGGTCTGCATGTCTCTGACTGGGCTGGAGACAGAATAGGCAGCGTTACAAAAACACACTCAAGGGAGTTTTAGATAATACAGATTGACAATTAGGGCCAGGTACTCAGCTGACACTGACAAAGGTAGAAGGAGGTGTCCTAAGCCACCTTTTCACTTCCCTAAGCCTCAGGTCACCCGGGACCAGAACGGCCTCCAGCATAATTTAGTCTTCTATAAGGTCTGAATTAACTTTCCCCTGACATCTAGTGATGAACTGGGGGAAAAGACTTCAGGAGCAGACCATATTTGCATAGATATACTTACTCTGCCTAGGTGTTCAGCAGTCAGAGCTGCTTTGTCAGAGATCAATTTTGGCTGGTTTGGGGTTACAATTTGCTTTTGTGTTTGAATGCAGGAGTACTGAAATGTTGTTATCCTTATCGTATGAGTAAAGGGCAGCAGAACTGTGCTTAGCCTGTCCTGATTCAGGGGGTAACCCTAATCTGAACCTCACTTGCTAAGCAAGGAGTAGTGATGCCAAACCTACTAAAAGGGATAGGTGTTCCTACCTCTGCTTTAAGAGCTGTGGACACCATTTGACTCTCCCTTCTCCAGAATCTAAAGACAGAGCTGACTGGACACAATTGAGAGCCCTTGTTTGTGTTCAGTGGTTACTAGAGCTAAAATCACTGATGAGCATGTCTAGGGGCTAAGCCTTAGACCTCGTAGGGGGGACAGCTGTAAGTGGAAGCCAGTGCAGAGACTGCACTAGCAGTGAGGTTCCCCACTCTCCAGTGGTATCACTAAAAACTGAAATCACCAAGAACTGGGTCAAGTGGTAGAACCTCAGCACATGGCATCGCAGAAATGGAAGCGAGCAGCAGCAGCGATATGGCCAGAGGCAGCATAGAACCAACAGCACAGTGAACTAGTTGCAGAGGTGGTGGCACCAGGTAGAGGTGTTGCTCGTCCCCACCCACCTTTTCAGGGGTGGGAGGTGAATGCACCTCTGAACTCTGGGTCTTTGCTGACCAAGGAAATGTGTGTCATGGATTAATTTACCCTCCTCGCTGTGAGTGAGGTGCAGTGGAGGGAAAGGGGAGTGCCATGTTGGACTTATACACCGCAAGGTGTGAAAGAGAAGCAAAGAACACTGCCCAACATACTGTGGAGCTGGTGTTTGCTTATGGTTTCATGCTTTTGAAGCATGGTTGTGGTGTTTAATTAATGTTGGATTCCCTTTTAATAAAAGCTTTGTTACACACAGACTCAGAGCTTGTGAGAGGGGAAATATTGCCTCTTAGAGGCACCAGGGGTGGTGCTCAATTTTCCCAGATTACTGGGTGGGGGGTTCAAGCCGGTTCTGTTTTGTATTGTTAAGAGGAGCCCCTAGATATTGAACCCAGCCCTTGTTGCTGCCCACACCACCTGGCAGAACTGTTCCACTTTTTTAAGGGCTAGTCTAAATCATCCTGGTGTCAGTGGTCCCATAGAAACCACACGGATCAATCAGAATGCTGCGTGCTGTGGCCTTCCTGGCATGCCCTGATATGCCATAGGGGAGGAAAGTAGGTGCTATAAATCCAGCTAAGCCAGCCTTATCTTTGCTGAGGATTCTGGGGATCCACATCAGCCCCTTCAAGGAGCAAAGAGAGCAGTGCAAAGAGACCTTAATAGATCTGGGGTAATACTTGGGGTGACCAGATATACCATTTTTACCAGGTCGGTCCTGTATTTAAGCCCTCCTGCAGGTGTTCCGACTTTTTCTTGAAAACAGGCAAATTGTCCCGTATTTTCCACCTCCCCCACCATTAGTACCAGTGGGTCCTGCTGCTTGCTGGATCCCTGCTCACCAGCCGCTGGCCCACAAGCGGTTAGTGGGGGGATCCAGTGGCCGACAACAGGGGTGGGTGTGCAAGGCTGGTGGCAGAGCGAAGCTGCAGCACGCGGGGCTGGGCTGCTCCCCTTGCCAGTCTATCAGCACAGCCCCTGCTGCGTGCTAGCTCTTGGCCAGCAGGGCCCCGCCCCGTTTCCAGACAGTGCTGGCTGTGAGCTTCAGTGTCTGGTGAGTGCAGACAGGTGCCCCCACCAACCCTGCTACTCCTCCATATCCCCCCCGCCCCGGCGGTGCACGTCCCACTCCCAGCACTGTATGAAGAACCAGTCCCTGGTCAGAGTGCCCAGCTCACCAGCAGCCTGGCCAGCAGGCTCCTTCCTTCCCCCACTGCCTCTGGCTGGGCTGGCACCCTGGGAAAGCCCAAGACCCTCCAGCCCAAGTCGCTGGCCAGGAGGAGCCAAGCCCTGCATGTGCCAAAGCCTTGGAGTGGGGAGGGGGAACAGATTTCCACCCTCTTCCCACCCCGAACCTGCAGGCTCCACAGCAGCCCCCTGGGCAGGGGCTTAGCACCCCCTTCATCCCCCCTCCCGCCCTGTGTCCTGCCCCAAGGGAGCACGGGGCTGCTCCATCCCCTAGGCACCCTCCCCTGCTGAGCTACCTCTCTGGCTGGGCTTCATGGCCACTGAAGCCCCTGCAGTCAGGCTCCCTGGGCCCTGGTGCACAATGCATCCTTAGAGCTTAACCCCACCCTGCCCGCGCTGTAGCCAGGGGACAGGAGGTGGCTGAGTTATATCAGTGGTTAGCAGCAGCCTGGAGGTGTTAGCTGCCTTTCTACACTGTGCGGGCAGAAAAGGACAAGCTGCTTCCAGCCATGGGTGGGGGGAAGGGAGGGAGCTCCGCAAAGACATGGGGCAGGTCATCCCTTCCTCCCCTCCTCCTCCCCTGTGACTGGAAGCAGCTCCCATCCGTTCCCTCCTGCACAGTGCCGAAAGGCTGCTGCTGGCCATGTTCTGATGTAAATCCTGGCAGAAATCAGAGGAGGTGGGGGATGTGTCCGTGCCCCCCCCCCACACCATGTTGCCTCAGGAAAGCATGGCACCAGGTATTGGGAGAGGCGGGTCCATCCCGGGTAGGGTGACCAGATCACCCAAGTCAAATATCGGGATGCGGGGAGGAGCAAAAAACAAAAAACAAAAACAAAAACCACCCTTCCTCCACAAGCGCTGGAGGGAGGCCCGGGAGATGCAGGGGAAGCGCAGGGCCAGGGTGAGTGAGAGTCCGGCCTGGCCCCGAGCAGGCAGGACTCAGTCGGTGGTAGGGAGAGGAGGGGGGCAGCCCGCGGGGCCAGGCGGCGGCTGTTCTCTCCCCCGGGCAGTGGGACTCGGGAGCAGCCGCTGCTGCAGCTCCCACTGCCGCGGGGGGAGGAAGCGGCCGATGGCCAAGCTCGGCGGCTGCGGCTCTGGCGCCCGGGCCTGCTGCGGGGACCCAGCAGCGCACACGCTGCACCCAGCCCAGCCCCTGGCCAGTCCCCTCTGGGCTGCTGCCCAGCTGGTGCTATCCCGCAGCGGCCCCGGAGGGGGGGCAGCAGGCCCCAGCCCCCCTGTCCCGCTCGGGTCCCACAGAGGAACAAACGGGGCTGCCGATGCCTCCGCCCCGGGGCCGCCCGCGGGATTGCACCAGCTGGGCAGCAGCCCAGACGTGACTGGCCAGGGGCTGGGCACAGCGTGCGAGCTGCTGGGTCCCCGCAGCAGGCCCAGGCCCGGGCGCCAGAGCCGCAGCCGCCGAGCGCCACATGCTTGGCCACTTCCTCCCCCAGCGGCAATGGGAGCTGCAGCAGCGGCTGCTCCCGAGTCCTACTGCCCAGGGTGGGAGAACAGCCGCCGCCTGGCACCGCGGGCCGCTCCCCTACTCTCCCTACCGCCCGACTGAGTCCTGCCTGCTCGGGGCCAGGCCGGACTCTCACTCACCCCGGCTCCGCGCTTCCCCTGCGTCTCCTGGGCCTCCCTCCAGCGCTTGTGGAGGGAGGGGGAATGGTGAGCCTGGGGAAGAGGCGGGGATTCGGGGAGGGAGCCAATCAGGGGAGGAGCGAGCGGAGTCGAGGCGGGGAGCGCGAGCACTTCTGGGCTCTGGAGCATTTCCTTGTTTGTCCAGTGTCCCAACCGCACATCGATCAGGACGCGGGACAAACAAGGAAATATTGGGACAGTCCCGATAAAATCAGGACGTCTGGTCCCCTAATCCCGGGGGGCCCAGCCAGGCATGGAGGGTGGAGAGCACTGGGCAGAGGGGGTCAGTTGGTCACACACACCCCCGTGTGAGAGAGGGATACGTATGTGTATATGTGTGTGTGTGTGAGACCTCTCCCCATGTGGGGATGGGGTAGAGGTGTGTGTCTCACCTCTCCCTGTGTAAATCCTAAAGCCTTAAGGATAAGAAGATAGAAAAAAAGAATCCAACTACGCAGTATTTCTTTTTAACGGGGCTCAGTCAACTTGATGTTAATTTGAATGTTTGTACTGCATAGTTCTGATTGATTTCTGTTGAACTCACTTGAATACAAGTAATTTCACCAGCTGTCCCGTATTCAGCATCGGAAAATATGGTCACCCTAATAATACTGCAAAACAGCATTCACCAGCATTGGCTTGAATTCAACCACATTCATGCTCTCTTAAAAAAAAACTATGTGAAAACATTTATACACACAGTTTTTGCTTATATGCAGAATGGCTGTTTTTCTTCCTTATGGGCAAAGGTAAACACACAGTCAAGACTATTTATTATTCCTTATTTGCTATTCACCATGCCTTTGTTTAAAATGTTTCAGTCAGCCAATCGAGGGGGCAGAAACATTGTGGCTTAGCTGAGCAATCACACAGTCTGAATAACCAATATCTGAAGTTCACCTACTACCCTATTTGGAAGAATAGGTTCCTCCGAACTATTCAATAACTATTACGAAAGATAAATACATTTGCACAAATCAGGATACACTCAAGAATGATTTGCAAACAGAAATGGGTAAATCCATCAGGTAAATATTTGCAATAAATAATTCAACTGGCTCTAGGATTTGGCTAAACAATAGAACATGCTACTAAGCAACTATCATGAGAGGAAAAGAACTTAAAAAGCTCTATTTTTCAAGAATAAGTGGGATTAAGATGAAGTAAAGAAAGAGATACGGGTAGCTGAAAGACATTGTTACTTGCTGAAAGCTATTTCATTAATCTGTAACAATGATTTGCAATTCTATAGCACGTTTCACAAAATAGCCATTCCAAAGAATTTCAATGAGATGCTTCTCTACACTGACCAAATATAGAAAATGATGAAGGGCTCAGAAGCATTGTATCAATCAAAAAGGAAGGGATTCAGCTGACAGAAACAGGCTTCATTTCTGATTGAGAGAAACAACTGAGTTGGAACCTGTATTGACATTTTTACTGTGTTTAGCTAGACTGTATAACAGAAACTACATAATTGAGTAAGCCATAGGCCACCTGCCAACTTTCCTCGCTTTTCCTATGGCCCATAAAAAGCAGCCACCTTAACAAAGCTCAAAATATGGAGTAGAATTAGAAAGGTTTTTACAGCTAAGGACACAAAAACATTACTGCAATAGAGTACTCTTTTGGGACTTGCTTTTTTTCCTTAAGAAAAAGCTATAAGAAACCCAACTTCATGGTAGGAAGGATGGTCCAGTGGTTAGGTTGCCGCGCCTGGGAGTTGGGATACTTGTTTTTAAGTCCCTGGTATGCCACAGATGTCCTCTGCGATCTTGGGTGAATCACATAGTCTCACCATGCCATAGTTTCCCATCTGTAAACTGCGGGATAACTGGGGCATTGTGGGTTTAGATCAGGGGTTCTCAAATTTCATTGCACTGCAACCCCCTTCTGACAACAAAAATTACTACACAACCCCAGGAGGGGGAACCGAAGCCTGAGCCTGCCCGAGTCCTGCTGCCATGAAGGGGGAGGGGGGCAAAGCCCAAATCCCACCACCTTGGGGGGTGGGGGAGAACCAAAGCCAAAGCCCTCAGGCTTCAGCTTTGGCCCTGAGCCCCAACAAGTCTAAGCCAGCCCTGGCAACCCCATTAAAATGGGGTCGTGAGCCACTTTGGGGTGCCGACCCAGTTTGAGAACCGCTGGTTTAGATATATTAAAGATTGTGAGATGCTCAGATACTACAGTAATGGGGGCCATCTATGTACAAGAGATAGATCAACGAATTAACAATTTTCACTATGCTGCCCACTGTGGCCACTTAGAACTTTCTGGTGACAGAAGAGATGGCATGCAGATCCTTCGCTACCAGTGAAGCCTCAGGAGTAGCTCCACGATCTGGTAGCTGTATAGGCCCAGTGACGCACAGGTCTTATTTTGTCCATTAGAAAGCTTGTAGTATATGTTTCATACTAAACTACTGGCACAATATCATTTGTACTGAAGATTCTCAGGGTTGGAATCATATACAGAATTATAATCCTACCTGTCTCAAGTGTACCTCATTTTGCAGGACGTCACTCATTTTAGTCCCAAGCTTACCTACATTCCACCCAAATTAGGTGTTCCCTTTATTTTTATTGCTGAAACTTATTTACATCAGAAATAAAGATTTGTGAAATTCAAGTTATAGAAAGAGTTAGTTATGCTAAAGGAATCATTTCCACAGGATTTTAAGTTAAATAATTTTGTGTGTCTTTTTGTTGAGTCTTTGTCATACATTAACTTCCACATTTGGGTCTTGCCAGGCTGAGAGGTTATAACATGACTGACAAGTTAGCACATAAATTGGCCCATCAGCTTATGTAATGTAATGTATATCAGTGGTTCTCAAACAGGGGTATGCAGAGATCTTCTAGGGGGTACATCAGTTCATCTAGATATTTGTCTAGTTTTACAACAGGCTACATAAAAAGCACTAGCGAAGTCAGTACAAACTAGAATTTCATACAGACAATGACTTCTTTATACTGCTCTATATACTATAGACTGAAATGTAAGTACAATATTTATATTCCAATTGATCTATTTTATAATTATTTGGTAAAAATCAGAAAGTAAGCAATTTTTCAGTAATAGTGTGGCTGTGACACTTTTGTATTTTTATGTCTGATTTTGTAAGCAAGTAGTTTTTAAGTGAGATCAAATTTGGGGGAACGCAAGACAAATCAAGCTCCTGAAAGGGGTACAGTAGTCTGGAAAGGTTGAGAGCCACTGATGTATATTAATACCATACACATATGTTAATATTAATACCATACCATACATATGAGTCTGCAGAAGAGAAGAATGAGGGGAGATTTGATAGCTGCTTTCAACTACCTGAAAGGGGGTTCCAAAGAGGATGGATCTAGACTGTTCTCAATGGTAGTAGATGACAGAACAAGGAGTAATGGTCTCAAGTTGCAGTGGGGGAGGTTTAGGTTGGATATTAGGAAAAACTTTTTCACTAGGAGGGTGGTGAAGCACTGAAATGGGTTACCTAGGGAGGTGGTGGAATCTCCTTCCTTAAAGGTTTTTAAGGTCAGGCTTGACAAAGCCCTGGCTGGGCTGATTTAGTTGGGGATTGGTCTTGTTTTGGTCAGGACTAGATGACCTCCTGAGGTCCCTTCCAACCCCACTATTCTATGATACATGCCTGTGAGTTCAGAGTAAGTGAAGTGTTAACCTTCCAAGTTACACTTTTCCTTTTCTTTAATGTAAGAGTCAGCTTACAAGGATTTGCAGGCCCTGAAGATGAATAAGGTTTGGATTAAAATGAGATCATTTTCCTATGGTTGGATCTTACTGTGATTCCATACTAATATTAGGCTAGCTGATTTGTCAGGGAGAGAAGTAGGATGAATGGCTGTATCACAAATGGTTATGTGACTTTCCCCATGTGCCTTTTCACAATTAACATAATTAGAACTCTAAATGCACTTGCAAACAGAAGCCTCAAAATATTCACAGCTATTAGAGACAGAAAGTGTGCATTATATATATAAAGCATTGACAAACAGTTTGCTAAATGAACCAAATTCATGTGACCCACCGCCAGTTTGAGAATACAGATCGAAGTCAAACCAACACCAAATGTTCAGATGTGTAAAGAATGGAACAAAAAATAATACTCACAATATTATAATGCCATTATATAAATAGACAGGATACCTGGAATACACCTAGTGTTTAGCTCTGGTCAACCCATCTCAAAAGAAATATGGCAGAAAAAGAAGGGTTATGAAAAGTATTAAGTAAAAAAATATTCAATTTCCTTCCCCAAAATAATGATTTTTTAAAAACTAGTAAATCACTAGGTGAATGTACAGAGTATATGCAGGTTGGTAAAACTTTAGTTCAACCAGTTTATAATATAAATAAAGAATATGATGCCACTGTTACAATTTCCAATACTGCTCTGCTTGTACTTTTTTCACATTGTAGCATATTAGAAAAATGTTTTCACATATTCACAGCAAACATTTATGATGTGAATTTTCTGCAGAGGTGCCCTGATAGCCTGGAGAGTGAGCTGCCAATGCTGGGAAGTACTGTTTGCTGTGGTAGTGCCAGGGCATGGCAGGAATGATTTGCATCACATTGTTTCAGCATGTAGTGAGTGATGCACAGTAATAAGACATGACACTGAATAAATTGATTAAATGAGATACAACAGAAAGTGTGGGACCACGTCCAACAGCGGAGACCTTTGAGTTGTTAATTTAAATCCTTAATTTAATCTTAATTCAATGTGATGACAATAGTGCAACAGGCCTTAATCCATTGTCAGTCACTGAGCTACATTCTGGGACAGGCAGACCTCACAAGCTAAAGCACAACCATTTTAAAAGTGTTCCATGTATGACATGCTGTAGGTTCTTACATTAACTTTCTTTTATTATTATTTGTATTACAGGAGTCCTAACCAAGCCAGGGCCCCATTGTGGTAGGCATAGTAAAAACACATAGGAAGAGAGAGTCCCTGCTCTGAAAAGCATAGAATCTAAATACACAAGGGCACAGAGAAAGGAAGCATGATCGTCATCATTTTGCAGGTTTACAAAGATATTAAGTGATTTGTACAGGGTCACACAAAGTATGGCAGAGCTGGGAATTAACTCAGACTTTCTAAACTACCAGTCGAATGCACTAAACTACAAGAGACTCCTTCAACTATACAGCCCTTTCATTTTTCTTCTCGGCCATTCAAACACTCTCCAGACCCTGCCTACACACCTCACTGTACCACTGCATAATTCCATTGTTACTCCCTTTTAATGAACGTTATTTTAGAGATGAACCTGAATCCAAATACTTTGCAGTCCTGCTCACTGTTAGCACACAAATAACCCCACATGCAGGTGGGAACACTGAACAGCTGTGATGTGATGACTCCAGCAAGTGACTGGTAAAGGAGAATAACATCAAACAACACCAGCCAGTTGGCAGATCTAAGGCTGTCAGTCTCAGAATTTCTCCCTCCCTTCATGACACTAATGTCAGAAACAGGCCACCGCCCACCCTATTTAAAATGGTGAATGGATAAGACTAAGAAAATTGCAGGCTGCAATTTTGTTGCAGAAACTACAACTTTCAACACACACCACAATTTCTTTGCAATACCACTCACACCGTAATGATGGAGGGGCAGCTGGGCCACATTTGAGTGAGTGACATTGTGGCCTGGCACATGTGATTGGGGCAGAGGCTGAGGAGGAGGAAGATGGGCCTAAGGACTTGTATGGGTCAGGCCAACCTCCCCGGGGGTCTCACCATAGGCAGCAGGTAGCCCCCTCAAATCTGAGACACCCCACTGCCTGCATGAACAGTGCTGCTAAGCAAGCAAATCTCTGCCTCCAGCAACACCACCCAGGTTGGTGCCAGACCCCCAGTCTCAGGTTTCTAGGAGTCTTTCAGCTGGGCTGAACTCTAGGGCGCAGAAGCTTGCCTCCCTCCACTCCACCCTGGGGAATGGAGCGGTATCCATCCCTGTTGGAGGGTAAAGAACCTTCCTGCCAATTCAACATCTAGTCAGTTACAAAAGAGTTTAGGTCCTGCCCCATACCCTCAGCCACCCATACACACCCCACACCACCTTTTATGGTACTGTAACTGACCGCACCAAAACCACGGCTTGCATAAACAGCAGCTGCTACTGCTGAACCAGAAAAAAAAAATCACAACTTTCTTATAGGTCTATCAGTGCATAGTAAAATACCTGCCTGAGATGGGTATGCATGGGATAACCACAATATCTGCTCACAGTGGAGATGTACCCAGCAGTCTTTCAAAAGTCATTCAACCCATCTCTAATTTAATTAATTCTGGAGGAAAGAAGGCACCCTAGGATGGTTGCTGATATAGACCAATATCCAAGTGCAAAGGGTAAGATCCAAAGCTTGGTGAGGTTATTGGGAAGAGCCAGACCATCTACTCCGACTTCACGAATGCTGCCAGCAAAGGCGGGATCCAATGAGGCAGGCCAGCAGGACTATACTGGGTGCTATACTCTTCTATTCATTTTCAAGAGTATCATTTATACTCCACAGCCAAGGTAGTGTGCACCGCAGATGGCAGCTTGTGTGTTGGCTTGAAGTCTGGTGCATTTCCACACAACGCTAACCAGCACACCATGAGGCTGCACAACCTCCCAGCCAGTGTGGGAGCAGGTGTGATAATTTGGGACAATTTATGAACGCTGTGTGAGCTTATGAACTCTTTGTATCTTTACCAAGCTGCAAACTCCTTTTTCAGTGTGGTGCCTTTTGCCTTCTCTGTGATCTCTTGCCTCCATGTTGAACTGAAATTCCAAAGGCTGGTGGCAAAACAACAACAAACAAGGGTGGTTGACTTAAAATTCTCAACCACTGAAAAGTAAGAGCTCCAAACAATAGATTTGCTCCCAACCAGCTGAAGTGGTTTAACAGCGGAGAGGTTGCTTTGGTAATGAAGTCACCTGACAGAGGGTTGTGCTGGCAAAGGTATCACCTGACAAAGGAGGGTAAATGCTATAAAAAAGGAAAGAGCTGATCTTTCTGGGGACTTTGTTATTTTTGTCTCTAACTCAAAAGGAGATAGAAGCAACCCAACATGCAGCAACCTCGTGAGGCGGGGGGTCTTGCTGGCTTTTCTGAGCCCAGATGGCCCCAAGGTTTCTCCAGGGAGGGGTGACCTTGTGAGGGGCATTGCAGTTATGATGTTTATTGTTTTCTGTATGATCAGTCCTCTTTGATGCTTTACAGGAGTAAGTGAAAGAGCAAATGTGTTAGACCTATGCAAAATGTCTCTGTGTTACGTACATCACAGCTGCTACAAGACCCCTGAGAGAGTTCAATTGTAAACCTGAAGCTTCATACCTTTGGGGTGGAGTTCTAGGAGAGGATGAGCTTAAGTTCAGGGGAGTCTGAAGGGCCTTCCTTGTCCCCAGAGGGGCTGGGCAGCGTGTTCCAGCTCTCAGGCAGGAGTGCTAGTCTGCAGGTCTGCACTCCAAATTGGGCCTAAGGATCCCAAGATTCACTGGACTTCACTCTGATGCCAGAGACTTCAAACACCTGGGGATCCAGGGACACAGGGATTTGTATTCCCCTCACAGCAGTCTTGCTGGGTTGGCAGAGGGAAGGAATAGGTGTCCAATGTTTTTCTCCTCAGCTATTGCATCTTTACGGCACGGGGCAGGGTCTGGCCCACAGCTAACAGTGCCACGTCAATATTTTGATCAACAAGATTTGGAAATGACTTTTAAAAATAGTGAGTGTGGTGTCATGCTGCTAACCATTTCTTGTTGGTCAATCTAAGGCATGTAGTGGAATCGGATTTGTGCTACAATGCATGTTGCAGACTAAGGATTAAAACTGAACACTACCCAACCAAGATTTGGATCAAAACGCAGAAATTAATTTAACCAAAATCTGGGAGCTCTTTGGATACAGTGGTTGGTTTGGTCCATTAGAATGTTAATGGCCAGCCACAAAGTTCATATCTGGATCCCAACTCTTCATAAGTTTTGAGGTGTTTGGGTTGGAGGCTTTGCCTTAGCCCTCACTCATCTCAGTTTGCATCTTGCATTGTGCTTGATGCAACTCAGTTGACTCTGATGGACTTGAACCTGCTTTTGCCCTGTCTGAATTTCATGCTTTGTGCTTACGTCTTTTAAACATTTGCAGACTAATGCCATGTGGCCCCTAACCCTTCAATGTCATCTACCAAAGCTAGTGTATTGTCTTTTAATCTTTTCTTGTTAGTCAAACCCTAAGGCACGCAAACAATTTTTGTTGCTCTTTTCTGAATTTCCTCCAAGATGTCCATATCTTTCTGTTAAAGCAGTATCTCTTTTCTGATAATTTCCCCTTAAATCTATTAGCTTGGATTTTTTTCAAGTTGTATCATTGTTTTTTTCTGCTCATATTTTCAGTATCTCTAGACCTTTTTGTATTATTCAGCTGTTCTCCATGTTTAGTAATTACCTGCAACTTTCATTAACATATTTTTTCCTCCCTCTTCTAGACCATTAATGGATACGTTCAATGAAACTGGACCTAATACAGATTCCTTCAAACCCACTGGAAGCTTCTCCACAATTTATTTTGAGCATTTCAGTTTTCACAACATAGGCTCATCCCAGATTCTGGAACAAGCTCAAATGCTCAGTTCGTGGAGTATGTACATAAGCTATACTAAAGACAAACCCACAGTAACCGTCCCCAGTTTGTGAGGGACCCCATGGAGCCAGTCTCTAGGAAATTCATGGAGATTAAGTCCATTAATGGCTATTAGCCAGGATGGGTAAGGAATGGTGTCCCTAGCCTCTGTCTGTCAGAGGGTGGCGATGGATGACAGGAGAGAGATCACTTGATCATTACCTGTTAGGTTCACTCTCTCTGGGGCACCTGGCATTGGCCATTGTCGGTAGTCAGGATACTGGGCTGGATGGACCTTTGTTCTGACCCAGTATGGCCATTCTTATGTTCTAACCTAAATGAACCCAAAGTTATGGAGACAGATATGAGTCAAGGAAGCCAGCAGAGTATCAGAAACCTGGAAAAATCTCTGACTGGATGGACTCAGGCATTTGGTCACAAGCTGAGGTGGTTCAAAAGTTCAAAGGTTTTGGATTTTTTTTAAGCAGAATTTTTGTATTGTTTCTTTAAACAATCAAACACAGCAAGCAGCAAATATTTGGTCACACACTTCTGAAACCGCAAACCATGTTCAGGTTTTGGCAGACTAATTTCAGCTTTTCAATTAAAAAAACCACAACAAATTTTGAAGGAAAGCAGACATTGTCCGTGATTTTTTTTCTGCTTTTTAAAATCCCTAATTTTCGATCCAAAAAAAGGATGGAAAATATTTGTCCAACCCTTTCAATGAGCTTTAGTGCCTTTTAGCACTAGCTGATGCTGAGAACCAGTGATACCTTGCAAAGGTGACTTGAAAAGAAGTTCGTGGAGTATGTACATACTTTCTCAAAACTGGGTTTGTGCCGAGATGTGGAAGGTTTTTAAATGTTTATTTTTCCCAGGGCCGCCCAGGGAGGCGGGGGGGGGCAAGTGTGGCAATTTGCCCTGGGCCCCGCAGTGACCCCCACGAGAATATAGTATTCTATAGTATTGCAAGTTTTTTTTAAATGGAAGGGGCCCCCAAAATTGCTTTACCCCAGGCCCCCTAAATCCTCTGGACAGCCCTGTGTTTGTGATGCTTCAGCCGGTTTTCAATTCTCTTCATGTCCATCATGATTTGAATCAATTTTGAGCTCAAACATTTGCAAACAAATGATTTAGTAAAATCCACATATACTGCATTCTTTTCTCATCTACTGATTGTTTTTTGTTTTTTTTTTTAAATCAAAATCAAGTTTGTCTGGCAAGATCTGTTCTTTGCAAACCCCTCCTAATAAATGTTCATAATTCTATTTTTGTCTTTAGGTTGAATTTGGCCTCAAGTGGGAGATTAATTAATTAGTATAATAGAAGATTACAATAATTTAGGAAGAATATCAGGAAAAACATCTTGACAGTTCTGTCCTTTTCTATTCGGGTTGTTATACTGAGCCTGTCATCTGAGCACAATAACATTGAGATCTGTTAGCTTGTGATCAAATCATGAGATCAAAAGGTCACCAACCTCATTGACTTTCATGTGAGGAGATAACTTTGCAAATAAGCAGCAGAGTACATGCAACAAGATGTATTCTGTCATTGCAAAGATGGTTTAAAAGAAAAAAACTACATGAGCAGGAACCACAGAAGGTGATGAAGCAAAAGGAAAGAGGAAACAGAGAAAAAACTAGAGACATACAAACTGAGTGCATCAAAGGTAGCTGCCACTGTAGCATTTTGGAATATGAGCAGACAGACATTGCATAATTTGGGTAAATTCAAGCTTCTTTGAAAGGTGATCACTTGAATACACTATATTATATCAACTCTACACATGTTGTGCACACTTCAAAGAGCAAATATATGGTATCAATTTTAGGATGCTTTCAGGTGTAACAGATCCATGTACAATTCCATGACTCTCAGAAAAGTTTATATGATTTTTTTTCACAACTGTGCATTAAAATTGCAACAATACTTTAGATGTGTGTTGGAGGTGGCCCAAATCAGAACCTTTTAACTGATGCTCCTATTTCCAAAAAGATCAGGTGGTCCTGATAAAATGAAACCCAGATTCAAATCACTCCAGAGGGTTTATTTTGATTTTGCAAAGCTAGTTTGCAAAACGAAACCTTTGTCCCATTTCTAATTTCTATAATAGACATCAGTATGACTCAGCCCATAGCCCAAATGCCTTATCCAGTTTACACCTTCTTTTAACACATAAATAGAGCCCTACCAAATTCACGGCCATGAAAAACACATCACGGACTGTGAAATCTGGTCTTCCCCTGTGAAATCTGGTCTTTTGTGTGCTTTAACCTATTTCACAGGGGAAACCAGTGTTTCTCAAATTGAGGATCCTGACCCAAAAGGGAGCTGCAGGGGGAATGCAAGGTTACTTTAGGGGGTCTTGCCACCCATACTTCTAATCTGCCTTCAGAGCTGGGTGGTCAGAAAGCAGCGGCTGTTGGCTGGGTGCCCAGCTCTGAAGGCAGCACTGCCAGCAGCAGCGCAGAAATAAAGGTGGCAATACCATGCCATGCCACCCTTACTTCTGCGCTGCTGCCTTCAGAGCTGGGTGGTTAGAGAGTGGCAGATGCTGACCGAGGGCCCAGCTCTGAAGGCAGCAACGTAGAAGTAAGGATGGCAATACCATACCCATGCCACCCTTACTTCTGCGCTGCTGCTAACAGCAGCTCTGTCTTCAGAGCTGGGCTCCCAGCCACTCCCCAGCTGCCCAGCTCTTAAGGGAGCGCCACCGCCAGCAGCAGCGCAGTAGTAAGAGTAGCAGTACCACAAAACCCCGCTCCCCCCGTACAATAACCTTGCGACACTCCCCCCACACACACATAGCTCCTTTTTGGGTCAGGACTCGTACACCACGAAATTTCAGATTTAAATAGCTGAAATCATGAAATTTACTATTTTTAAAATCCTATGACCGAGAAATGGACTATGAATTTGGTAGGGTCATACATATAAGACTCAATATTCAAGGATGAATTGGAAGGTTGCAATACATAAGCAGATAAGATACCAATCAACACATGCAGCATAAGCTGTCATTCTCATGTACCTTCACAAGCAACAAAAGTTTAATCAATGTCAGATATTTTTCTTTTCTTAGTTAGCTGTTCCACATGAATAGGATCTTTCAACTTCTCAATAAATATAACTAAGGAAAAGAACAGAACCTGGGATGACCTGAAGCATCTGCTGTGTTCTAATCCACCGAGACACTATCTTTGCATGAAAGTCATCAGCCTAGTTGAAGAAAAAAAAATCTGGTTCTATTCACTGGACAAACTTTACGTGTCTTTCACCTGCTGTCTGTGTTACTGAAGAAGCTTAATACACTACAACTTCCTTAGTGTGCCAATCTGTATTTCCATGTCTAGGAAAGCACTTGCATCACACTATGAAACACTTATAGTTGTTGGGTCTTGTACTGGAGAGAAAATGGAAAAATATCTAAACATTAACATCTGCAAAGCACCAGAAGAATAGAAGTGGAGTGACCTCACCTTGCTTCACCTGCAATTTGCTGATATAGAGGAATGTAATATAATAAAGATACAGATTGCTAAACACTGCTGTGGTGCAGAGTTCACTCGGTATCTGGACTAGCATAATGCCATTTCCCTAGGGAAAATCGCCATTTGCATACTTCATACCTTCAGGACACAGGCACACCTTCAATGTAATGATTCAGAGGCAATTAGAGTCCAACAGAGAAATACCAATGCATTAGTTTTGCATAGGCAGCAATACAGGCTCAGTTTAAATGCAGTTTGAGCACCTGTACATTGCATGCAAAGTGCGAGCAGCACTGAATTCCCAGTTTGATTTGGATAAGTACCCAGAAGTTCTGCTGGATCTGTGAACTATCTAGACAAGAGAATACAAAATTGAGATTCAGGTTTGCCAGCTAGATTTTTCAATACTTTCTGCTTTCAGTTGAGCCAGAAATAACATTTCCCACAAAACCATCATTATTTCAGCAGTTCAACTTCTGATTGCACACAAACACACAAAAATGAAAATCACTGGGGGAAAAATATATCCAAATACCTTCTAACCTGTAAAAAGGTCCAGTATGATTTTGGAGACAGAGGTTTGGATGCACTCTTATTTTATCTTAACAAGTTTAACCACCCCTTGCTTTATTCTGCAAAACTTCAGGTCATTTTGAAAGGAAATATTGTACACAGACAGTTTATTTTTATTTTTCATTTTTTTGATGAAGATAAGAGATTCTTGAATTCAAAAATACTATCCTCCCAGGAATTAGAGAGCAAAGAAGCCATAGTTTGAGGGGATGACTTGATCTTCAGTTTTCTCCAATCCAAATAGCCTTTTTTTTCTTTTTAATAGTGCTCTCCATTAAATAATTGCTACTCATGATAGACTCTGGTTTTGTTTCTCTCTCTCTACACTCCAGGGTTGTGTGCTCTCCTCAGCCTCATTGTCATTTCAGTTGGTAGGCTCTGCAGACATGGTATGTCATTAGAATCTTATTTTCAGTCAACAGCATGTGCATATGTCTTTTGAACAGTTGGATATCAATCGCGCAAGTTAGGCTTCTGTAGTTTATAAACATTTTATTCCCTCCCTCCATGTGGCATAAACTTTGGACTACAGAAATAACATGTGGAGAGATTTTTGTTTTGCATTTTGGTAAGGTACACAATAGAAAGGATGGTCCTGTGGTCAAGGCTGGGACTCTGGGTTCAATTCCCAGTTCCACTACAGACTGTCCTGTGTGACCTTAGACAAGTCATTTGGGCCTGGATCCACTGGAAGTTAGGAGCCTAAACAGGGCTGGCTTTAGGCCGATTCCCCCGAATCAGGCCCCGCGCCCTAAAGAAGAGTGGCTAACTTAGGCATCTTTTTAATTTTTACTCACCTGGCGGCGCTCCAGGTCTTCGGCAGCATTTCGGCGGCGGTCCTTCAGTGCCGCCGAAAACTCGGCGTGAGTGAAGGACCCACCACCGAACTGCCGCTGAAGACCCAGAGCACCGCCTGGGCCCCGTCGAAACTATTCGAATCAGGCCCCGCACTTCCTAAACCAGGCCCTGAGCCTAAATACATTTGAGGATCAGGGTCTCAGTTCTCCATCTATAAAGTTGGGGCAGTAGAACTTTGCTACCTCACATGGGTGGTTTTGGGAGGGGAAAAATACATTAAAGATTGTGAAGTGCTCAGATACCATAGTAGGGACCATGTAAGTGTCTTTGATAGATTAACAGTTGCTAATGTGCTATCAGTTTTATTTGACATATTTGTTGGGAGAAGGCTTGCTAAATGTATATATTAAAAGCAAAAAAGAGCCTGGGTTTTAGTGATCTGAAGCAGGTGGCATTCCCATACTAATTATCTTGTTTGAAGGAAGTTCACTTTGGGCCTTATCCAGTATACACCGAAGTCAGTGTGAGCCCTTCCATGGACTAGAATGGCCATTGGATGAGGCCTTTCTGAACAGTCTTCTGATGTAAAAAAATAAAAATGAACAGCCTGGGCAGCTCATTTCTCAATTAATTCCTTCTCCTTTTGTTATTTTCACACCACACAAAAGGTAAAGGTTTTTCCACAGACAAATATTACTGTGTTAATTAGCTCCTATTTGAACAGACGTAAATTGCTCTATAAATGACAGGTATTCTTGTTATTATTCACTATGTAAAAGTCACTACATTTTCAAAGCAATAAGCAGGGTTTGGGGTTTTAGCCAGACAAGTATCACTGACTGTAATGGAAGTTGCATTGCTAAACCCCACTGCAATGGTTTGAAAAATTACCTTAAAAATAGGGCCAGATTCTGCCACATTTACTCACATTAAATAGCACTTGACTCTTTGAAGCCAGTGGGACTAATTGCAGAGTAAGTGCTGAGGAATATGGGCAGAGCTAATTTAATGTGTTTCATATTTTGTTCAGCCAGTTAGAAAGAACCCAAAGGATTGGTTGCTACCGTGTTGATAAATGATGCTCAGTGTCTATGAGTTATCAAGATGGTACTGAAAGATTAGTCATAAGATAGGCTGTTTCTTGTGTAAGTGAAGCCGAAGAACCGTGTGCCACTTGCAGAGAAGCTGGAAATGAAAATATGATGCTTAGGGAGTGGGTGAAAGCAAGAAAAATTCTTTGCAAGCAAGATAAAGGTTAACTTACTATACTCTGTAAATTGCTGTCAGCTCAGTCTGAAAGGATCAAGGTTGAGTCCTCACTTCAAGAGACAACAATGCCACGGAGCTTGACTCCATTTTGTTAAAGGATTCCTCAACAATTCCCTCTCTCTAATCAAGCATCACCACAAACAGCAAGCTTTAACCTAGAGCCACTCCAGCTTGAATACAAAGCTCTACAAGCAAACCCCAAATGCCACATGATCCTGCTTATCTAATTTTTCCTACAGAAGATTTTATTATAAAATTTTAACAAAAGAAGCACATGAAATACTAAGCAGGCAAAAATATAGCACAAAGAGGTCTGCTCTCCCCCTTGACACCCATTTGTAGGATTGGGACAGTTAAACATGAACTTTGATAGATAACCATCCCGAGTTCCTATGCAGATTTTACCCTGGGAGCAGAAAAGCTTTGAAATCAATGTAAGTCTTGCTGCTATACTACCCTGTTATTTTTGTTGCATATGATAAGCTGAGCAGTTTGCACATACACCTCTACCCCAATATAACACTCCCCGATATAAAACGAATTAGGATATAACACGGTAAAGAAGTGCTCCGGGGAGGCGGGGCTGCGCACTCTGGCGGATCAAAGCAAGTTCGATATAACACGGTTTCACCTATAACGCGGTAAGATTTTTTGGCTCCCGAGGACAGCGTTATATCGGGGTAGAGGTGTACTTAGATTGGGAGACCTCTAATGAAAAACATAGTAGCAGCAAAAAAAGTGTTCGTGATTCAATAAGTGGCACTTTTCCTTCTAAGTCAATACTGAACTGGAACAAGCTAGTGCTAGTGGAGATGCCATCGTTCAAATGAAATATAAAACTGAGGTCCTGAGCAATTGTCATTATTAAGGATACCCTCAGACTTTCTGAAAGATGTCCTGATCAGCTTCTGGCTTTGGTAATTATATTCTGCCTAAGTAAAAGTTTCCTTTTGCAGTATTTAACTGGTCATGTAGTATTGCTGTGTGTGTTTTTAAACAGCAGTCTTGATAAACGCAACAGGTGGCTGCATTTCAGTGATGGGAAATGGTATTCCTGTGGACTCTATATATTTGAATCGGGCTTTGTCATTCTTCTGGATGAAAAGTGCTAAGCATGTAAATGTGCATCAACACCACCTGATTCATAAAGTCAGTAAATAAATCTGTATTGGAATGAGTGTTCTTCTAAGGACTGAACACATAACCACAAGGAAACCCCACTCATACACGTGTTAAAAGCTCTTCATGAATTTCTTTCTAGGGCAGGCATCTCTCAACAGTCACAGAAACAAACATGAAGAAAATAGCAAATGCCAATCAGAGATTCAGCCCATCCTAATCAGCAAACCCATTATCTGTACAACAGGAGCGGCCAGGTCACACAAAACCAGATGTCACTGCTAGAGAAGTAAAAATTCATGCCTACATCTGACTCTCACAGTTAACAAGCCAGCTGCCAAATTGGATCCCAGCAGTTGGCTCAGATGCTGCATAACAAAAAAGCAGCAATGAAATGGGAGCACATCAATTCTCAAATCAAGAATCTCCATAATCTGCTATCAATTGTGTAATATCATTGTTAGTACTTCAATTGCCAATGTGCTTGGGAACTCCTGAAGCTGTGTCCAGAGAATCTTAATCTGTATATTTTATCTTGATACAATATTGAACAGTTGTAATATACAGGAGAAGATAGACAAGCCATTTAAACTCTGCCTAATGAGGTTAAGCAGATTAGTTGGATCCATATTTAAGAACATGAGAACGGCCATACTGGGTCAGACCAAAGGTCCATCTGTCTTCTGACAGTGGCCAGTGCCAGGTGCCCCAGAGGGAATGTACAGAACAGGTAATCATTGAGTGATCCATCCCCTGTTGCCCATTCCCAGCTTTTGGCAAACAGAGGCTAGGGATACCATCCCTGCCCATCCTGGCTAATAGCCATTGATGGACCTATCTAGCAAAAGTGAGATTGTATCCAATAGATCTATGAATTTTTAGTGGCTTGGAGAAATGTGTATTTGGAAAGCCCAGTAAAGCAGTGCTCAGTGTCCCAGGAACTCGTTATATTTTTATATTATAGGTAAAGCTCCATTTTATGAAATCTTGAGGGATACCCAAAACTTTCATGAAATCAGGTGCCATCAGAAGGCTGGGGGAATAGAAAGGCACTTCACGATAAACAATTTTGGAAACTCTGGGTTAGTAAAAAATCAGGATTAATCTATAGTAACAAGTGTTGTTATTTTTTACTGCAGTAGAACCAAAAATGTGTAAGGTGCCAATCAAACCCATGGGAAGCGACATGCCCTGCCCTGAAGACTTTACAATCATCTTCTTTTCATAGAACTTTTGAATTATTAGACAGTTATAATGTCGGAATCTAGAACTGGTACAGGAGGCAGCTGCTCTCCTGATGAGTGGAACATCTGAGATGGTTCTCGGGGTACCCAGAACTGTGAGCCACCTTGTTACACACTTGCCTCCACCATGAAAGAGTCTTTCCGGTGCTTAACTGCATGTCAGTTCCCTGACACCATCAGCCTGTTAGCCACCCATGGAGTCTCCTCTGGACTATGCCAGCCCTTTCTTTGCCTTACAGAATAACAAAAGGTACAGCCCAGTTCCTGAGCTCATTTAAAGATTCCCCCTGTAGTGTTCAGCCCTTATCCACTCAACACTTAGAAATACCAAGTCTGCTGTCCCCAAATGAACAATGTGCACAGCAGTTTGAATGATGCAACTCAGGATCAGCACCTTGCTTAATATCACAGCACTGAGATATATTTATTGTGAAAACAACAATAAATTTACCATCAAAAAGTAAAGATTATGGGGATAGTGAGTACAAATATTGGAAACAAATGGTTACATATAAAACAAAATTATAACAGTTTTCTAGAGCTTAACTAAGAACAACTCTTGTTTAAAGAAGCTTATCTCACCCAAAATTTTCTGCAGGGTCTTCAACCAAAGCTGGCTGAAATCCAGTTTTCACGAATGTAAACACACTGCCCGTTTACTTCCTAGGTGCAGAATAAGGGGGTATTTTCTTTGCCTTCTACTTATATTCCCAAAGTTCATGGTCTGTCTCAGAGACAATATAACTGCCCATGGCTTGTCATCTTCCTGTGTGCTGCTTTCCTGTTGGCATCATATCTCTTCAATAACTTCACATGTAAATGGATATCCATTGTGTTAGCTTACAATGCTTAATTTACATCTGTCAGAGAGAAAGATGAATAAACATCTCTTGTCTGACAAAAAAACTATTGTTTTTTTTCATCTCTGCTATGATACAGAATCTAAGAACATATTTTCAATGTGGATACATAGATCCCCACACGGTATCTGTACATACATTTCACAATGATATTATTGACCATTGTGACCTTGGCTTTCATTTAAGATCTCCCATGACATTCTTTGGTGAACCAGAATGTACACACCAGAATTAGGATATTCTTGTAACCCTTATCCTAAAGGATTCTGTTGATGCCACTAGGCATAGCTACCAGGTAACTCGGGGAAGTGGAAGGCCATAAGTGCTGATGTAACTCCCCTGCTCTGGGTCTAAGTGAGCCACAGTACCTCCATCTTGTGAACTCTGACCAGCCTCCATGCTAGCAGCATAATGCTGAAGCAGAATATGTAATGGTCAGCTTTTTCTAGCAGACAGCTGCAGTTTCGCTCGCACTAGCAGAAGCAGTAGTGATAAGAGGGAGCAGAGGGGGGAGGAAGAGGCCTATTACGTAGAGCTTGCAAGGCCGAAGATAAGAATGCGAATGGGAATTTTTCTAACAAGCCACAATGTGTACCTACTGTAACTGCTCAGGACAGGAGGGGTAGGAGGGAGAAACCAGAACAAAGGCTTATGCAAAACAGCTTGGAATATAAAAGGGAAAACTTGCTTGTATTTGCTGTGCTTCTGATTTGAGACATGCTGGTCTCCTGAGTGCCTTTTCAAGATCTCGAATAAATTTGGTTTGCTTCTCCACCCTGGTGTGTCTATTGGTGTGGCACACACCGGGCAATGAACCCTGTTGCCCCCTCGGAACCCTCTGGGCTGGCAACAGTTCTGAGGTCACAACATCTTTTTGTGAGCACATGACACTGGTGCGCCATGAACTTCACCAGCTGCCTATTTGTTCCATGATAGAATTCAATCTATAAAGCCTTTTATGGTCTGGAATCTGCACACCCCAAAAACCTCTCTCCCCATATTATATGCCACAGCTGTATTCAGTGGAGATGCTCTAGCCAGAGGACCCTTCATGTGGTAGAGAGAGCTGCTGGCAGGCAGAGCAAGATCCCCTCAGTTTTGCAACTTTCCCCTCAGTCTGAAAGGAATGAGATTTACTCCCTGACTGGGGCCACAGAAGAACCAATTATTTCTTATGTAAGAAGAGCAAAAACATCAAAAACATTTTAGTTCTGACCTCCATTTCTGTGGTTACTATTTTGTGCCTGAACTTTTGAACTCACAGGATTAAATTCACCTCTGTGCTAAGGGCTATGTACCTTGTAAGCCCAATCAGGCCCTCAAAATACTGCTAGGCACAAAAGTGATACATAGGTATTGTCCTGGCTCTCTGCAGTTGAGTGAATTGCCCCCACAATGAATAGTTGTTAGACAAGAGGTCAGTATGGCACTCAGAGATCTGCTGGATGAGACTTCAGTCATGCCCATTCTGCTGTCATCCAGAAGTGGTGTTTAAGCTTGAAAACTTGTCTCTCTCACAAACTGAAGTTGCTCCAATAAAAGATATCACCTCACGCACCAGGTCTTTCTAATATTCTGGGACTAACACATCTACAGCAACACTGCACTAACTTCAATGGACATTGGAGCTGGCCAAAATTCCAAACTCTCGTGCATGTTAACCAAAGACTATTTAGCTAGAAAATACTCTTCTGAGTAATATGCCGTAGCATCTTATGGGTTCCCTAGTTATCGGGATGAGAAGTGGAATATTCTCTGAGACCTGAGAAATAGCCTTGAGATAGGGACTTGGGTGAGAAGGGCCAATAACTACTGACTGACTCTGCATGTGGCCTTCTTTTACTCAGAGTCCATATTGACATGAATTTTTCATGCTTCATGATCATCAGGATGAATATGTAGTCTGCATGTCACAAGAAGATATACATGTGTTTATTAGCAAATCAGATCAGAGCCCTAAAGCGATAACAATACCATAATGGATACTGTATGGTAAGAACAGCTCTATCTGCAGTATTTTCATGGTCATTCATTTGTGCTTTTTCTGAACATGCTCCAGTGTAATTGCCAAGATTGGATATATTTCAGTTCCTTTAATATCGTGTACTATAGCTGGATAGTCAGCTCCAATTATTTGGCGAATGCTGACTGATGTATAAATTATTTCAGGTGTAAATCAATCTTTCAGTGCACAGATTTTTGGCCTCTCTCAATGTGCCAGTGCATTTGATATTCCCATGACAAGAATTCAGGATGTTTGTGTTCTGTGATATTTGACATTTTTCATCTGCTACTCTTTTAGTATTACTGGGTGATCTAGCATGTAACATTGGAGCAACCATTTCTGAATGACTTTTTGCCCAAACCAAACTAAAAGTGCTGAGAGTTCTGTGAAGCAAGCAATGAGTAAGTTGATAATGTGAAGCATGTCACCGGTGGAGAACTATACAAGTTAGGTATTAAGAGTCAACCATGTGGAACCTAATGTGTATTTTGCTTATGAAATTGCCTGTGATGTATCTGCCAACCAGGGACTACAACTCCTGTTAGCCCACTCCCCACTGCACTTCCGTTTCCTTTGGCCAGGCAAGAGCAGGGTCCTGAACCAGGAAGTGGCCAGGCTCTTTTACAAGGCAATAGCCACTTGGCAAGCAGAGAGATGCAGAGAAGCTGGCCAAACGAATGAATCCCCAGGAACTGTACCCAGAACCAGTTGTGAACAGGCTGCAACGTTACAGCTGGATTCAGCTCTGTGTGCAACTTACAGGGGAGCAGCAGTGGCTGGGCAGGGAGTCAATACAGAGGAGCCCCAACAGAGACACTCATTGAGCCTGGCCTGGAAACCAGCAAGCTCCTATTTGCTTGAATAGGGACTGGACTGGAGAAGGCACCCCAAGTACTAGGCCTGAAAAGCCCTGACTCTCAAGCGGGCTGCCCCAGGGACCCAAAACACTTACCGCTATAGCTCACTTTGAACTGTCACTACTTAAGCCTCTGTACATAGAGTGGAGCAATTGCAACCTTTCCCTTTCCTGCCAGTCCTGGTATAATACCCGTTCACTTAGCCATGTGTCTGAGTGGTTATGGGGACCTACCAGGGCTGGCACCTGCAAGAATGAAGGTGCTTGTTAGATGGAAATTAAAAGGAGTTGTACGAGGGTTAAATACCTGCAAGCGGCATGGGGACTATTTAAAAACACCACAATAGAGGCTCAGACTAAATATATACCCCAAACCATTAAAAAAGAGAGAAGCATAAGAATGCCACTATGCTAGCCAGGAGAGTAATGGAGCAGCTAGAGGCAAAAAGGCATCTTTTAAAATTTGCAAGTCAAAACTTAGTGAGGACAGCAGGAAGGCAGACAAACTCTGGCAGGTTAAGCGTACAAGTATAACAAAGCAGGCCAAGAAACAATTTGAGAAGCAGCTTGCTAAAGAATAAAAACTAACAGTAAAACTTTTTTTAACGTACATGAGAAGCAGGAAGCCTGCCAAACAGACAGTAGGGCCATTAGATGACAAAGTGCTAAAGGAGCACTTAAGGAAGACAAGGCCATTGAAGGGACGCTAAATGAATTCTTTGCATTCGCTTTCACTGCAGAGGATATGGGGGAGAAGCCTGAAGGCTGAGCAATATATTTTTGTAGGGTGCCCTATGGCATGGGGCCCCAGGCAATTGCCCTGATTGCTACCTCTTAACGCCAGCCCTGGCTGTTGTGGCACAGGTGGGCCATGGAGTTTTTACAGCATGTTGGGGGAAGGGAGGGGATCAGAAAGAAAAAGTTTGAGAACTCCTGCCCTAGCTAACAACCTTTCAAATTAAATGGGAAAGATCTGGTGTTTTCAGTGATGGGTTCTTGACTGAAATTTGCATCTCCCTCACCTGTGGATCTGAAAGGGTCTGAATTATTGACTTCCAAACCTCATCTATTTTCCTGTGCTTTCCTGGGTGGGTGCATGGGGAATGGAGTGGGAGCGAATGGGGTGAGGATTAGGAAAGAATTTGTAGACTCTGGTGTCTTTGGAAGGTTTTAATATGAACATTGGTCCTACTAATATTTGATTTGGAATATATTTTGGGGATTTTTTTATACATGCATCTAAACTTTCAGATAAGTGCTGTGGGATATCCAGGTGGTGGAAAGCTGGTATTATGGCCTCAGGAGGAACCTTTGGGAAAGAGACTTGATGTATAAATGCCATGGGGTGATGGTGGTAGGGTAAGATAACTGGAAGATGATTGTTCATCGCTCTGTTGATTTTTTAAATGCTATTTTCAAATACATTTTTAAGTACAACAAAATAAAATATCTCTGTTTCTAGCATATACTATACTGAGCTGCTCACAACACACAAAAAACTGTACTCATGTTCATTGCAACCCTGATATTGCCATGAAGAAAAGAAGGCCATGCAACACTGCCAACATAATCAGCATTTTTGTATGCTTAATCATAATTAAACAAACTAAAAAATATCTTGTCTGTTTTAGGAAACAGCTTGGAAACTCTGAACAAAGAAGTAATCTTGACAGATGGTCTCATTGGTAGACTGGGTGAATAGGAAACCTCATATGCCAAAATGGATACAGAAGTGGGAAATCAAAAACACTTAGTTGTGCAATAATTTAGAAGTGACCCTCGTTTAGAAGGCTTAGAAAATGTTGCCAGAATTTACCTTCTGGGGAATCCTGGAGATGTTAAGTACTCTGATCTTGTGGTCTGGTTTAAAATAAAATTCCTAAACAATTGAGGCTGGACCCAAAAGAAAATTCTATGTAGGCAGATAACTGTTTCTGGATCCCTAATCTGAAGGAAACAGGGACAGCTAGATGATAATTCAGCAGTAATAACAATCCTCTAAAATGCAAGAGATAAGGAACATCTGCTAGCAGAGGCCTGGGTGAAAAAAGACTTTTCCATGGATGGACATAAGATATTAATATTCCCATATCTGTGTCCCACTACGCAATGGAGGAACAATGAGCTAACCAAGAGCAAACAAGGCTTTGCAGATGAAAACGTCTCTGTGAAACTTAAAGCCATATTTCAAAATAAGACTTGTTTCCTGGAACACCACTTCATTATCCCATTTGCTGAGAAATATCAGAAAAACATAAGTCCAGGAGATTGTAGCAGCACAGGTCTCTGAGGACAAAGGGCATTGATTTTTAATGTTCTGATTTTCCATTTATTGTGAGCTAACTCATTTTTCTATGTGATTTTAATTTTGCCTGGGATAATTTGTGTACCCATTCTGTTAAACTAGTCAACTCAACAGAGAGATCTCAGAGAACCACTAATTTCCTGTTTAAAAAAGACTAAAGAGTACCCTCATTGCTTTGATGACGTGCATTTCTGAATAAGTAAAATATTTACTTTACTGTATGAGGAAATGATGGTTACCTTTATTTAAAGGAAGAAAACAAGCTGGACCATATACGTTACAGCGCTAACCTTTTCCCTTGTATACTCTTCCACCTTATAGTAACAACCATTGTATGAACAGCTGTATTTCAAAAGCACAATGGCCAGTCTATTGGAAACATATGGGACATAATTTATGACCATATGACTTATGCACCTCTTACCACTGCACCCAATAGAATTACAACAGCTATAAACTACAGCAATTTACCAATGAGGTCCATGAGGCAGTTCTATGCCCTTCCATATTCACTGTATTCCTGGGTTGAGTTTCCTTTTTGCTGGCTTGCAGTCTATAGTAAAACTATTGTTGGATATATAAATACAGCAGAGAAAGACTCAAACCAAAACCTCAAATCCAAACTTTGCAGCAGTTCACACTGAAATCCAACACTGTGTCTCTGAAATACAATAAGGGACTGATCCAAAAGACAAATTCCCATTGACTACAATGAGAGCAGGAGCAGTATTCTGCTTTTTTGCTATAAAGAAGGTTTTACTTATTACAAAAGCTTTTTTAAACTATCTGTAAGAAAAGTTTAATTACTGCATAAACTTATGGCCCTACATTTTCAAAAGTGTATGATTTTGGTTCCCCAACTTAAGACACCTCAAAGGGGCCTGATTTTTAGAAAGAATTGAGCACCCATTCTCTGAAAATCAGGCCCCTCAAAATTACTAGGGACTTCTGAAAATGTATAGTTACATGGTAGAGAAGAAAGAACATCATTCTTCACATTCAGGACAACATTCAGGTAAGGATGTGAAGGACTGCCCGGAGGTTGTTACCATTTGGAATATGATTGAGGGATAACATAAACAAGTTGGGGAAAGGAAGATTAAAGATGCAGAAGGTGTGGATGGGGAACAAAAATAAGATTATGACAATGACTGTACTAGTTCATATATATTTCTCCTTAAATAATATTTTTAAGGGCAAGATTTTAATTTAACCAGTTCCTTTCTTGTAGATTTCATGACAGAAGTGAATTTTCTGGAGGATTTTGAATGATCTGAGGGTTGTGGGTTGAGAGATACGCCTGGAGAATTCATTTCAGACACAGGCAACAGTGTGGATGAAGACAAAGAAATGCTTTTATGAGGAGGACATGTACAGGGTGTCAAGACTGGCTGTATAGTCCAGAGTATTTTCTCTAGTTCATACCAAGATCTCTATGAATCTAAAATGTCAGACAAATCAGATGTAATTGGTTGTATTTTGCTTCCTCCATAAAAGTCTGTGATCAAGAGGAATTTCCCCACATTATGACTATAAAACTTCACACTAAAGAGGGCACCCTCCAAAATGATATTTTGCATGTTAGACCAGAGTGAGTTGAACTATGAAAAAACACAGCAGATAAAATTCACCCTATGCAGAGGGCCAGCAGGAGACCTATTCTCCTCTTAAGCCATAATTTGAGGTCTTAAATGGGGCCTAAGAGGTGCACATAAAACCTTTTATTGGCCCTCTGCACAGGGCAGAATTTCAAGCCAAAACAATCATATTGCATGGTATTTTCAGAGCAACACTTCTGATCTCTCATCCAGTTCACTCCTGTATAGACAACAGTGCCACTATTTCAATTACTAAAGAGACTCTACTTTCTGCCATGGCTCTACATCCTAGCTAGTATCATTCTAGATACTGTTCTTACTCATTTAAAAGTCTAATTTTTTTGTATCTCTGAACTATGGTCTTCAGTGATATCTTACAGATGTTGTTACCGGAAGATTTGAACCCAACTGTCTTTTTAATTTAAAACCCTTTATTTTCAATTTGCCTATTCCGGTATTAAAGGTTGTGGCCTGCCCTATGGATTTTCCAGAGAAAATCCGCTAACCAAGGCCAGCTAACTTTCCCCTTGAAGGACACAGATACAGCCCTCCAATAAAGAATAGGCAGCAAGCAGTAAATTCTTCAAAAACAAAAATAATATTTATTTCGAAGTAAAAGGTTACAATAAAAGAGGAGAGATATAGGTAAAAATAAAAATAATAAAATAACAGTAACAGTTACAGATACAGTGTAAAGGAAGCAGCACGAGAAATAAAGCCACGGTACTACAATTACAGTTTAATAACCATATACTTAATACTCTATACCTTGCAACAATATCTATTATATATACACATCTCTACCTTGATATAAAGTGACCCGATATAACACCAATTCGGATATAACGCGGCAAAGCAGTGCTCCGGGGGGCAGGGCTGCACACTCCGGTGGATCAAAGCTAGTTTGATATAACACGGTTTCACCTATAACACGGTAAGATTTTTTGGCTCCCGAGGACGGCGTTATATCGAGGTAGAGAGGTAACAATATATCAATTAAACATGTAACAATATATCAAACAACAGGCTGGCCTAACAGGTACCAAATGGGTAGGGAGATCTCACTCAAACCACGGACATCCAGCTTTATTTAAACTTGAGACCCATACGCTTCAGGATGTCAAATAAAAAAAGATTTTTAACTTACAGTTAACTTACAGAAAATCCCTCAGAATCGTCTAGTCAAGGTCCTTCTGCTCTGTCTGTTGCTCGAGAGCGATGACCATAGATGTTTTGGTTGCTGTGGTGAGCGGGCAGTGCTCCGCTGGGCAGCTGTCTGCTGTCGCGGAGGTAAAGCTGCTCCTCCAGTGAGAGATACAGAAGCCTGCTGGGTACTGCTGCCGGGCTGCTGTGGAGGCCTCCTGCTGGCAGGGTGCCGGGAACGGCCGTTTCTAAGGCAACCCTGGAGCCTGGGGGTGCGCTGCTTCTGTTACAGTAGCTGGCTTTCAAGCAGCTCCTCCTTTTTCAGCTTTTCAGGTGGCTTCTTTTGCGCAGGTATCTTCTTATAGGTGTTTGACAGTGTTCCACTCTCTTGCTGGTCCCTATCCCTTCAGAGCTTTAACCTGCCGGCTGCTGCCTCAGGGATTTGCATATTTATGGCACGTGTATCGACATGTGACACTCAAGATCAGCCAATCAGTTTCCAGAAATTAGCATATGCTAATTGCTAATCTCACTACATTACATAACCCTATCGCCGCCATTACTGTATTTTCTCATTTAAACTATTATTAATTTTTATTTAATTAAAGCTTTATTCTTAAAACTGTTGATTGTTCTAAGCATGTCAAAGCGTCCTCATACTTTCACCATGTATTTTATGTTCAATTAAGCAATTTTTTTAATTTCAGCACATTTAAACCCCTTCCAAGGTTTTTCTGTAGATTTTCCCATTCAGAACTTGATAAGGTATTCCGGGCAACTGAGGTAAAATTCTCTCGTCACAATGTGAGTTCCACAGGTTAATTATACTTTTCAATAACAAGTATTTCCTATTATTCAATATCATTATTTCCTTATTTCAATTGTCTATTTGTGCTGTAAGGGATAGAACAAATGAAAGCAATCAAATGAGGTCTATATTACCATTTATTATCTTATATTTCTCTTTTATACATAATTCTCCTTTCCAGATTAAGTACTTTTTAAAGTCTCCCAATGCGTTTTTAGTCTCTCCATATGTAGAATGCCTTCCCTCCAATCTTAAACTTCTAATCCATTTTGTTGCCCCCTTCTTGACTTTTACTATTTTTGCTATGTCTCTTGTCTTATACACGATCCTTCAATGTGATGAGTGCCTACCACTTTCATTGAAATCAAATGGAAGGCACTGGGCATCATCAGGGTACTTATTTTCTGTCCCCTGCTTAACACAGTTTAACATCTGATTCACTTTCTTTTGAGTCCCACTGTACGTTAAGCAGATGTCTTTACCTAGCTGTCCATGATGACACCTAGATCTTTTTCCTAAGATGTTACAGCTAATTCGAAACCTAACAAGTGGGAGCAGCAGCAGCAGATTCACCTGGCTATGAAGTAGCCATGGTGGCACATAGAATGCACTTCCATCTTAAGCAAGTCCTCTTCATTTGACAAGAGTCAGTATGGGAGGATGTAGGTCTCTTACCCTGAGAGGGATAACGGAGTTTGTACCTGTAATTTGAATTGTTCTCTCCAGCGTGCATTATCTTACACACTGAATTCCATCAGCTATCCTGTTAGGTCTTTTTGGAGTTCTTCACATTCTCTCTCACTTTAAACTGGTTTGGCCATTGGTATGTAATAGGAGCGCAAGTGAAAAAGAAAAAAAAAAGAGAGAGTTTAACAAAGCTACGGCACTGAGTTACGTCACAAATTTCCAAAGTGCACTGGAGGTCTTTCCAATTCAAAAGCTTTTAAAATATTAATTAATTATAAATAATTAAAAACCTAGTCTGCCACACAGAACACCTTAAACGCTAACAACATCAAGCCATGAATATTTATATTATGGCAGCACCCAGACATTCTGATCAGGATTGGCGCCCTATACAGACAGGTAATCTGGGGTAGGCTATAGATAATTTTAGGCACTGTACAAACCAAGACTGACATGAGATAGCCCCTACTCCAGGTTGTTTGCAACAAGCAACATGTGTATGTGGCCCCACTTACTTCAGTGGAGCTGCCTATCATGGCTGCCTGCATGGAGCTCATTGCAGGATCACAGCCCACTGGTGGCTGGGAAATGATTTTCCATTTTTTGGTGAAAATTTTCTTAAACTTTTTGAGGTTTTAGTTGAAAAACTGATAAGCTGAAAATAAAAATAAAAAATTGTGGGTTTCAGCAACTGGAATCTCCTCCCCTCTAATTTTATGAAATCATAATTTTTTTTCACAAAAATCTTACTTTAATTAAAATGCCATTTTTCATCCACAACGTTTCAGTGGGAAACTTGACCAGCTTTATCAGGGTGTAAAAGGATTATATTATCAGAAGTGCTGAGCACTCAAACTTCCCATTGAAGTCAATGAGAGTTCTGGTTCTAAGCCCCACTTGGAAATCAGGCCTTTTACATTTTAGGATACACTTTTTCCATTTTAGAAATTAATAAAGCAAAAACCAACGGTCCCTGTTTCTTTTTTTCAGGAAGGACCCCATGCACAGTCCCTTGTCAACCAAGCAGTCTGTAAGCCTTAAACAGCTATCTACACTTTGTAAGTAATGAACGAGGTGACGGGCCAGCTGATTGACAGTTGTCTATGCTCAAGAGGCACTGAGTACATGCCTACAATATAAACAGGAACAATCCGCCAGAGAATTTCTATTAACTTTTAGTGAAAGCAATTACATATAAAAAACCCTAGGAAACAAGAAGTGGGTGAAAATGCTGTAGAGGCAGCATGCTCAGCCCATAGCAGGGCAGTAGGTTGTTACCCAGAGAGGTCACTGCTAGGCTGCACAAAGGAGCAGCCCCGACTATTTCTGCTGGAAGTGCAGTCCAGTTTCCCTTGTCAGCACAAGGAGAGTTTGGTACGTATGATATGAGATGTCCTAGGTGAGAATGTGCAGGTGGTGTGGGAGGAGGTGAGGGAGAGAAAGTGGGAAACAGACATTGAAAGCTCCTGCAGACACGTGGAGAGCCCTCCCTGGAAAACAACAGCTAGGATTTTGTTTTAAAATTCAATCCACAGAAAATTCATGTACAACTATACTTTACTCCAAAATACCACCTCCTTTGCCATCTCTTGCAAATAATGTGATCATGGCCAAAGCTCTAGGCAGTCTTGTGAAAAGCTTCAGCATTTACATAATTTTTTCAGGGGGGGGAAGAGAGAGGAAACAGGATGGGGCAAAAAGATACACTGTCTGCCAGAGAATATTTCTGTGCCCTTCACCACCCTCATTGTAAGTCAAGGTTTCAAACCATCTTTTAATGATTTCAGAGCAAAGAAAACAGTGAGCTTACACAAGATCATCTGAGACAGAGCTGGGAATAGAGCCCACTCCTGGAGTATAATAGGCCCAAATCTTAGCCATTTTGCCACATACACTTTCATAAGAAATATGTCAGTTTAAGTAGCCGTTAGACCACATATAGAGGTTTATTACTGTGCATGCCAAGAGACCTGGTTCTTTAGCTCAAGTAACAAATGCTCATGCTTTTATACCCAGATGTCCTGGGTTCAGTCTTCACAGATGTCCTAAAGAGCAGCTGTCTGTAACCACTAGATCATAAAACTGCCCTCTTAACAAAACAAAAAAACAGTATAACCCTTTTGCAACGCGAGTATTGCACTCCCTGTGTGGACTGGCCCACATAGAGGATAACAGCAGCATACTTTCCTCACCAGTCACTGACAGCCATGGGGGAGAGTGAAAAAATGGTGTACAACTATCTTTGCATGAACTGTAACAGGTCTTTTCATATGTTTTCCTATTTCAAACTACATCTTGATAGAATGACTCATGAACAACTGCCTTTCCATTTACAGTTTGTGGGAGACGACCTTCCCATTCCTGATGGCAAAACATCCCTACAACAGTACAGCAATTACTTACATGGACAAGTAACATTAGGAATGGGGATTTTGTTTTAAATTAAATTTAGCTACTGAAAACAAATAGGAGAAGCAGCACCATATGGCCTGCTAGCTCTCTAAAACCACCAGTAAGAGCTCCATACACTTCAGACTTGGGAACCTTTTTTCGACCTTCGCAACAGAGTCAACAAAGATCAACAGAGCTATGGAAAAACAGATTCATTTTCATGTAAGTAAACTGATATTTTCAGGAGTATTCATAATTTCAAGATTTCTACCATCTAACAGGGGTTTTATGATGAAAGCAAAGGCATTCTCTACTCTGGACAAAAATCTGGGATTTTTATGACTTTTCCTGAGGTATAATTCCTTGCAAATGTAAAAATGGCTTCTCATGTAAAAAAAAAATATCACTTTATAATCAGTGCTAAGAATTTTGAGCACAACTCTAGTCAGCAACAGACACAATGGCCCTGTCCTGTAGTGCTTAGCAGGTGACTTCAGAATAGGGTTCAATAACTGTTCCCTACTTTTGGTACTGGGTCTTCAGAACTAACAGAATACCCACTGCCTTAAAATAAAAATTAATAGAAGCAATAAAATAAATGGAATAAGAAGGCGTCATTGCTAAAGTCAGAGAGTCTACAAGTTGCATAAGCAGCATGGTAGCCATTGAGAAACCAGGCAAGCTGCACATTTGCATAGATCCATGCAACCTGAACAAAGCCCTAAAAAAAGCTCAGTGCCAAATATCTACAACTGAAGAAATATTACCTGACTTGGCAAAAGCAAAAATATTCTCAGTACTTGATGCCAAAGATGGATATTGGCACGTGCTACTCAGTAAGGAAACCAGCTACCTCACCACATTTTGGAGACAAGCAGGTAGATCATTATGGCTGAGAATGCCATTTGGAATTAACCACGGAGCAGAAGCATCCCAAAGCCACCAAGATACGCTAACAAGACTTGAGGGAACAATGTCATAACTAATGACATTCTGGTTTACAAACACAGAGGTGGCATGCCAGAAGCTGTAGTAGATCATGACCACAACTTCATCTGTCTGCTAGAATTGAAATAAATCTAAAACTGAATACAAATAAGATGAAATGTGATTAATTATAGGACACTATATGAGACATTTGCTGGCTTTCCAAGGCTACAACTGGATGAGAAAGAGGTAAAAGCAATACAGCTGTTGTCCACACTTAATGATATTAAATCAGTTCAGAGACTATTAGGATTGTAAAGTATCTGACAAAAAATGTCTAAGTCTCTCAGAGATGTGTGAATCCCTGAGGCGATTACTGAACAAAGACACAGTATGGATAAGTATCAGAGGGGTAGCCGTGTTAGTCTGGATCGGTAAAAAGCAACAGAGAGTCCTGTGGCACCTTTTAGACTAACAGATGTATTGGAGCATAAGCTTTCGTGGGTGAATACCCACTTCATCAGACACATGCATCTGACGAAGTGGGTATTCATCCATGAAAGCTTATGCTCCAATACATCTGTTAGTATGAATAAGATCACCTCAACGTGATACAGCCATCACATGTGTCAAGAAGCTGGCAATCAGCTATCCCATCCTGAAATACTACGATGTGGATGAAAGGGCAACCATACACAGCAAAAACTCTCATCCAGGTTGTCCTCATCTTATGTCTCAATTATTGCAACATCCTTTTTTCTGGCCTTGATAAATGCACACATGCCCTGCTCGTAGCCATTCAGAATTCGTTTCCAAAAATCATTTTCCTAGTTCGTTGCTCTGACTATGTCATCCCATCGTTAAATTTTCAAACACTGTCATGCTTTGTCCCTGCTGCTTCTCATGCTTGGGAGGAGCTCCCCATAAATATCTGCAAAACCACTTCTTAGTCCTCTTTCAGATCTCTCCTCAAAACTCTCCCTTGCCATGGTGCCTATAAATAACATAACAGTTTGGATGATGATGCACTGAGATCACTGCCTAACATGCTGACTGATATTGTCTCATATTTTTCTGGTACTCCCCCCACCCATCTGTCTGTATACATCTGTTGTCTCTTATACTCTCTGGGACAGGGACAGTCTTTTTGTTCTGTGCTTGCATAGTGCCTACCACAATGGGATCCTGGTCCATGAGTAGAGCTCTTGGGCACTATAGTAATACAAATAAATATATACACAACCATGTGAGGCCAGTGGAACAGGGCTTGGAGTATCACACCTAGAAAAGGGACAGCCAGCAGCTTTCGTATCAAGAACACTATCACCAGCGGAACAAAGATATGCCCAAATTGACAAGGAACATCTCATATGTGACTACATATGAAAAGTTCATCCAGTATGTTCAAGGATGGGAAATCATTCGAGTAGACCACAAACGACTGGACAGCATTTTTTAAAAATCTTCTTCAAAGAGGCCCCAAAATGTCTTCAGTGCATACTACTGAAACTGCAATGCTACATCTTAGATATCCGCTATGTGAAAGGGACTGAGATGTACATAGCTGTTTCTCAGAACAGCGTTGGAGCATGAAAATAAGGCAACTGAACACGAATATGAGATCCTCAACCAAATAGAAATCATTAACCAAACCAGTGCCACTTTCAAGGCAGGGCTGGAAAGAATCCAAAAATAAGACACACAAAACAAAGATTTACACGTGCTCACAGCCATTAGTGTCTAGCTATTAGGAGATAAGTTCCAATTGCTCCTGAAGAATTCTGGAATTATCAAGACAAGCTAGTGTACAAGATAGCATCATATATAAAAGCAGTCAAAATATAATAATCAGATCACTGAGAGCAGAAACTTTTTCAGGACTAGTTCAGTGCATTGCGGAATAGAACTCTACATCTGGAAAGCCAGAGATACCTTTTACTGGCCAAACATGACCAAGGATATCAGAGCTCTAGTGAGCAGTTGTGATAACACATGGGGAAATGCAGCCCCAGCAGCAAAAAGAGACAATGAAAATACACAGCATTTCCAACAAATCTTGGAGCAAAACAGGAAGGGACCTTTTCATGAAAAACCGTACTAACTATCTCATTACTGTAGATTACTATTAATCTAATTTTCAGACACTACCGCTGTGACCATCATAGACAAAGCAATGAGGCATTTCAGCAGACATGGCATTGCAAACTGTGCTGTTTCAGTCAATGGGCTCCATTTACCTGCAGTGGGTTCCTGCTATTTACTCAGGAATGGGAATTCGCTCATATCACATCATCACCATAACACAGTCAGTCAAATGGCAAAGTGAATCAGCAATTTAAATTACTAAGATTCTATTGAAAAAAGCTGCAAAAAACAAACAAACCCAACAACAACGAAGAAAATGTATGGCAAACCATCCTTGAATAGAGAAATGTCCACAGAAGGTATGAATAGGAGCCTAGGACAATTCTTGATGTGAAGACGCACACATGCATTGGTGCATATAGACCCAGAATTACTACTACTGGCAGTGGTGGAAGGAGTAACAGCTTAAAAAGAAGACACGCATAAAAACCAAAGCCTACTATGACCAACAAGCTAAAGACTTCCCAGTACTACTGTTTCCTCAGGAGAAATCATGTACTTAAAGAAAGCAACGTATTTCAACAGATGAAAACCTCATTAATATAAAGAAAAGGATGAGAAAACAAGAGACTGACAGCTATTGGAACAGATTCTTAAAACCCCACACCACCAGAAGAACTGAGTACCAGGCAGTCTCCTATCACCATAAGAAAGACTTGCACTTGCTCCAACATCAAAACTGCTCCCAAGGTATACAATAAGACTATGTACAATACTAAGGCATGAAAAACAACCCTTCCAAACTCAGAGGAAAATACTTTAGTTCCCAAATAGGGTTGCCAACTGTCTAATCATACAAGCCCAAACACTCTTGCCCTGTCCCCTTCCCCAAGGCTCTGCCCTGTCCTGCCCCTTCTTCAAGGCCCTGCCCATTCTGTTTCCCCCCGCCCCGTCACTCACTCTCCCCCACCCTCAGTCACTTTCACGGGACTGGGGCACGGGGTTGGGGTGCTAGCTATGGGCTGGGGCCGAGGGGTTCAAAGTGTGGGAGGGGGCTCCGAGCTGAGCTTGCAGCAAGAGGTTGGGGTGCAGGAGGGGGTTCAAGCTCTGGGAGGGAGTTTGGGTGCTGAAGGGGGCTTAGGGCTGGCGCAGGGGATTGGGGTGCAGAAGGAGGTCAGGGGTGCAGGCTCTGGGAGGGAATTTGAGTGCAGAAGAGAGCTCTGGGCTGCGGTAGGGGGCTGGGGTGCAGGAGGGGGTGCAGGGTCTGGGAGGGAGTTTAGGTGCAAGAGGGACTCCGAGCTGGGTTTGGGGTGCTGGAGGGGGTTTGGAGTGTGGGCTCTGGCCAGGAGGCACTTACATCGGGTGGGTCCCAGGCAGTGGCGCAGTAGGGCTAAGGCAGGCTGCCTGCCTGCCCTGACCCTGTGCTGCTCCCAGAAGCAGCCACCATGTCTGGCCCCTGGGGGGGACAGGGGGCTCTACACTGTGCCCACAAGCACCACCCCCGCAACTTCCATTGACCACAGTTCCTGGCCAATGGGAGCTGCTGAGTCAGTGCTTGGGGCGCGGGCAGCGTGTGGAGACCCCCCTGGCCACAGAGACATGCTGGCCACTTCTGGGTGCGACACGGGGCCAGGGCACTTGCCTTACAACTCTGCTGCGCTGCTGGACTTTTAGCGCCTAAAATCTCCCAGTTTGGCTTCAGTAGCCTCCGGGAGATAGGGTCTGATTCCAGGAGACTCCTGGCGAAATCAGGAGGGTTGGCAACCCTAAACTTAAAGTACATACTCGGGGAAGCTAACTAGGTATGTATCCAGGGCTATACATACTTGGCCACAGCTACACTGCAATTTTTAGTACACTAGCCCGATTAGTGCTAGCACAGGTATATCTACCCAAGCTGGGAATTGTACCTCCAGCTCCTGCTCCTGTGTAGACATGCCCACAGTAACCACAAACTCAGAACTATTACTAGCTTTGCTACTGTAATGCAAGGAGAAAGCCTCCTAGCTTTTGAACATAAACAAACTGTGCAAATCTGTTGACTTCAAGGGGAGCCACAGTCCTTCATACAATAATCTATTTAGTGTATAAAACACAGGTAACAGAATCATAAATTAACGCAGTTGGCTGTCTGGCTAACCGCAGGACAGTGCACACATTGAAACCTACAGGGCGCTGTTCTGTCTGAAAGTCTACTTGTTTACTTTTATCTACAGGCCTTTTTACAGGACTCCTCGTAGCACTAGACATTAGCGCACCATGAGTCACTTCACTAGTGGGGAAGCGCCAGCAGTCTATTGCACAGATATACAGTTTTACGGCGCTGAGCAGAATAGAGGAGATTGTATTCATCCACAATATTTAAAATACAAAGTGAACTCAGAGCCTTACTCCTGTTTGTTAGAGAAGAACCATTGGATTCTCCTCTCACACTAAGTGAGAGGAGAGTCAAGCCCATTGTGTTTTTTAAATAAAAATAAAACCTCATAAATCTGCCTTAGTTGCTTTTCAGACTCAAATGGTTTATAAACAAATCTACTGGCGTATATTTATATATTCTGTGCTTAATGCTGGCAACTCTTCCTCTCCACTACTACTGAAACCAAAGGAGGTTCAAGACACCAAGCATCTTGCAGTAGGGGCTCAGCACTGTGCAGCATTGTACCCTCTGTGAGCCAACAGAATAATTATTCATTGCCAGCATTTGCCATTTGAAGGAGATGCTGCTCATGCTCCTTGCAGCCTCCAGCCCCTGAAGTCCCTGCTACAGCATACAGGCTGCCCTGCCGACAGCAGAGGGAGGGCTAATTGAGATCTGCTCCAGAGAGGCAAAATGTAAGTACTTCCTGCACATCTTCTCCTAGGGCGACCAGACGTCCCGATTTTATTGGCACTGTCCCGATATTTACTTGTTTGTCTTGCCTCCCAACCGATGTTCGGTCGGGACGTGAATTGTCCAGATATTTTGCGCTTCGGCGCACAGGCAGAGGGGGCTCGCGCCCCCCCACCCCAACTCCGCCCCCTCCCTCTCCATTGGATCCCTCCCCAAACTCCCGCCCTTGCCCCACCCCCAACCCCACCCCCTCACTGCCCCATTGGCTCCCTCCCCACATCCCCGCCCTGGCCCCGCCTCTTCCCCAAGCACACTGCATTCCTCCTCCTCACCCCTCCCTCCCAGTCTTGCGCTAATCAGCTGTATGGCGGTGCAAGCGCTGGCGGAGGGGGGAGAAGCAGGATGTGGCAGCCAGCTCAGGGGAGGTGGAGGCGGAGGGGAGGTGAGCTGGTGTTGGGGGACGGGGCATGGAGCTGCCGGTGGGTGCTCAGCCCCCACCAATTTTTCCTATGCTCCGGCTTTTCATAAGAACATAATAAAGGTCGTACCGGGTCAGACCAAAGGTCCATCTAGCCCAGTATCTTGTCTACCAACAGTGGCCAATGCCAGGTGCCCCAGAGGGAGTGAACCTAACAGGCAATGATCAAGTGATCTCTCTCCTGCCATCCATCTCCATCCTCTGACAGACAGAGGCTAGGGACACCATTCCTTACCCATCCTGGCTAATAGCCATTAATGGACTTAACCACCATGAATTTATCCAGTTCTCTTTTAAACTCTGTTATAGTCCTAGCCTCCACAACCTTCTCAGGTAAGGAGTTCCACAAGTTGACTGTGCGCTGCCTGAAGAAGAACTTCCTTTTATTTGTTTTAAACCTGCTGCCTATTAATTTCATTTGATGACCCCTAGTTCTTGTATTATGGGAATAAGTAAATAACTTTTCCTTATCCACTTTCTCCACATCACTCATGATTTTATATACCTCTATCATATCCCCCCTTAGTCTCCTCTTTTCCAAGCTGAAGAGTCCTAGCCTCTTTAATTTCTCCTCATATGGGACCCGTTCCAAACCTTTAATCATTTTACAGGTTTCAGAGTAGCAGCCGTGTTAGTCTGTATCCGCAAAAAGAAGAACAGGAGTACTTGTGGCACCTTAGAGACTAACAAATTTATTAGAGCATAAGCTTTCGTGGACTACAGCCCACTTCTTCGGATGCATTTATTAGAGCATAAGCTTTCGTGGACTACAGCCCACTTCTTCGGATGCATTTATTAGAGCATAAGCTTTCGTGGACTACAGCCCACATCTTCGGATGCATCCGAAGATGTGGGCTGTAGTCCACGAAAGCTTATGCTCTAATAAATGCATCCGAAGAAGTGGGCTGTAGTCCACGAAAGCTTATGCTCTAATAAATTTGTTAGTCTCTAAGGTGCCACAAGTACTCCTGTTCTTTTTTTTGTGTATAGTTACAGTACAGGTAAGATTGGCTGACTGGATATTCAGAGACAAGAAAATCACTAGCAGCAAAGATACTAGTGGCCAAGGCACCTTTGATGGCTGCAGCTGGGATCCTCCCCTGTGTCCAACCCCCTTCTCACAGATTGCCATAGGCACTGACTCTGTGAGTGCTCTGGGACTGGAGCACCCATGGGGAAAAATTAGTAGGTGCTCTGCACCCACTGGCTGCCAAGCTCCTCCCCCTCTTCCTCTGAGCAAGCTGCGTCCCTGCTCTTCCACCTACCTCCCAGCGCTTCCTGCCCAGCTGCTGCTAAACAGCTGTTTGGCAGTGATAGCACGCTCCAGGACGGGGGGAAGGAGCGGAAATATGGCACGCTCAGGGGAGGAAGTGGGGAAGAAGCAGGGCCAGGGATTTGGGGAAGGAGTTGGAATATTGGCAGGAAGGGAGCAGAGTTGGGGCTAGGACTTTGGGGAAAGGGTTGGAATGGAGGCGGGGAAGGGTTGGGAAGAGACAGGGCAGAGGTGGGGCCTCATGGAAGGGGTGGAGTGGGGGGTGGGGCTGAAGGCAGAGGGGTGGTAGAGCACCCATGGCAAAGAGGGGAAGTTGGTGCCTATGCAGACTGCACCAATAGCAGAGGCAGGGATCCTTATGCAGGCATCTGAACAAACACACGTCCCCCCACTACAGCCTGAGCAGTGACCATGATCCCCCACCACGATCCCAACAGCAGTTGTGGCAGCTAATTCCCTTCTTTCTCTCCAGCTGTCTAGACAGTGGCAGTGGTGGTCTTCCCCTCCCCACTGCCTGCCACCTGAATTCAGCAACTCAAAGCCAACAGCCCCGGGTGCTTACCTGAATGCCTGGGTGAATCCACAGGGTTCTCTTTTTAAGCAGACAGCCACATCATGCTGCAGCCAAGCCACTGGCTCCATAGCCTTCAGGATGTATATGATGATCTCCTTATCATCATCATCATCATGTGACCTCAGAGCTGGGGGCCATAGGCAGGGACCTAGTGTGCCTAGTGGCTAACCTGGCCCTGTAGATGTGCAAATTATCTAAATTGTAGGTGCATAACAAAAAGCCCAATTAAGAACAGGCTGAAATTTGGCCCATTATTGTGTGTGTGTTCACTTTACTTTTTAAACGGGTTAAAAAATTAATAGGAATATATTTTATTGGCTAAAAGTCCAATATATCCCCTCTGTCCTTGATTTAAAAAAAAAGATAGCAGTCGCAATGGATACATGAGAATTGCTTTCTTTCCTATACCTATCTGATATGCAGATCCAGACAGTGCTTTTCAGAGAATAGTGGTCCATCATTTTATAAATCGAAGCACTATAATAACCCCAAATAGCCCTCAGTCTAAGAATGAACTGTAATTTCTTGGCAAATACAGCCCCATTTAATTCAGTTTAATTTCTGTGAAAAATTTCAATCAGGTTTCCAAGATTCATCACTGGCTGAGATGGCACTTCAAGGTTTATAAATGATTTATTCAAAGCAGATGACTTTTCTTTTCGTTTCTTTGGATCTTTTGTCAGCATTTTACACCACTGACCACAGACTTCTCCTCAGTCAAAATGTGCGTCATGGGACTCTGACACAGAAGTATCTTGGTATGATTCCTCCCTAATACCTATTAACCTCAAGATGCAGTCAGCCCATACTGCAGTGTCAATTGGTTTTCCAGTTTAAGACCTTTATTCTTTAGTGCCTTTTGGTCTTTACATCTTGCACTACCCGTGTATTTAAAATGCACAAATGCAAGAAACCTGGGAAACAAGCAGGGAGAACTGGAAGTCCTGGCACAGACAAGGAATTATGATATGATTGGAATAACCCTCTCTTACATACAGTGCAACTCCCCCACCTTTTCTGTCCTGCCTGAACAGTTGATACCATGACAGTACTCCAGTCATGTGAGTTATCCCACTAAGTCTCTGTTATTCCAATCACATCATAATTCCTTGACTGTGCCAGGACTTCCACTTCTCCCTGCTTGTTTCCTAGACTTTTTTTTTTTTTTTTAAATGGCCCCCTCAAGGATTGAACTTACAACCCTGGGTTTAGCAGGCCAATGCTCAAATCACTGAGCTATCCCCCCCACACACATATTAACATAAAGGTCACCTGACACCAGCACCAGCTGTTAGTGTTTTTGTTTGTTTTGTTTTTAAATCAAATGCCAAGAGGATCTGCCAACTCTAGATGTCTTCTCCGTAGGCTATGGATTTTTGGACTCTCCCTGTTGGTCTGCTGAGAAACCTTTAGCCAGCAGGAAAATTGCCATCTTATTGGATCCCCTTTCCAATTTCCCTACCTCCTGAGGAAGAGCAGCCAATCTAAGCCTCTGTATCTGCTGAAGAACAGCCTTGTCCCTCCAGCTGCTCCATGCAATGTGCTCTCTCTTTCCTCTTCTGAAAACCTGGGAGCATTGCTGTGTGCAGAGAACAGCTGCTCTTACCAATGCTGCAGCTCCTTCCCTCACTCTCAGGGCTGCCCCACCCACAGGCCATTGTTCCCTGAAGTAGTCTCCTAAGCCTGGGTGTGGGTAAGCGCATAAAGTGGTTCCCTGCAGTGCACCTCCCCACCAGGCCAGAAACTGACTACTACTAGGCTTCTGCTGCTGCTCCCTCCCTACAGCCACAAGCCTGGGAAAGAGTGGAGATCTACACTGCACTGACACACCCAGGTTCACTGGTAAGGTGGGGAGGTCAGAATGAATATGGTTTTGGGAGGGAGAAATATGTTTAAAATTAAACTGGATTGGGGGGCGGGGAAATGCTTTATAAAGAAATAAATCCAGGGGCAGGAGTTTCAGTGAAATGGGCTTTTGAGGAAGGGTATTCTCTGAAGAATGGAATTGGGTGTTTTAGGGTGAAACTGTGTTTTGGATTAAGAAGGATGAAAAGTGTTTTGGAAGAGGAAAGGGAGATGAAGAGAATGAGATGCTGGGATGATCTCTCTCCTCTCTGTATATCTACACAGATCTTTAACAGTTTTTACAAATCTACAACTTACTGGTTTTTGTTCTGAGGATTTTGGCAGGTACCAAAACACATAATCAATCAATGACCACACTAACAGCTCTATATTTGTGGTCATTTATTGATATGTGGAGTGATGACCACAAAAATAGAGATGGATGCCTTAAATTTTTCAAAGAAAGATAATCCAGGCCCTTGTAGGAAAGTAAAGCTGCCTCCATCAGTGTGTCATCTGAGTGAAGGTGGCAATAGAAAACCAATACTCCCCCGCTAACACAGCCTCTCACTGGTGCATGGATAGACAATTTACAACTCCCAGCTGCAGCTTGGGTGAATTGAGCCCACACTACATAGTTTTCCATGGCACACACCATCCTAACTTAAATATAAATAAAGGCTGTGCAAAGAATTGTTAAGTACATGTATATATGTGGCAGGACATGACAAGGTTTAGGAAGAAGGAGTTTTTAGTTGTAAAAGTATGGGGGGGGGGCTTTCCTTCAAAAGGCAGCTCAGACATATACTTCTGACAAATGTTAAGCAAGGTCTGTTTTCACAATTTTTTGCACTATTGAAACTTACTGCTGATAAAATAAACCTTTTTGTAGACTATAACCATCATTTTGCAGCCTGTAAGTGTAATCTAAGCTAATTCTTCAAATGCTGAGTTAACTCTACACTCTTTTTTCAAGTTTATGCAAACGACAGGGGTATTGGGACAAAAAATCCACTAATTTTTTTTTTCTACTCAGATGCCCTGGAGGTAAATATAAAAAAGCCTATAAATAAATTAACAAAACCAGCAGCCTTGGTCACTCTCCTCCTCATCCAGAACATCTGCTTTTTGGGTTGGCCTGTGCTGGTCCTCTGAGGCCCTCTCAGGATGCAGAGCTGGAAGGGTGGCCATAAAGTCCATGAGACAGAGCTTTCTCAGGGGCCAGTCTGAGACTACGGAATGAACTCTCACAGGAACCAAGGACCATCCCAAAACTCATTAGCTTCCACTTCAGGTGCAAGTTGCATTTCTTTGACCTTGCCTTCGCTAACATAAACCCAGAACAGCAAGCACAATAAAACAAACCCAACTCCCCAAGCAAAACCCTGCCACAACAAAAGACTACACAGCACACACAATTCTCCCTCAGCAGAGAGGATATGAGCCAGACCAAACCACACATGACAGAGGTTAGTCACTACGCTTAATAACGCAGCCCCTCATCTTCCCATTGGAATAAAATTACCAGTTTATTTATGAATGTTTTATTTCTCCTTGGGAAATTTTTACTAAGTGGCTCTTATCAGCAATAAAACATATTCTTTAAATTATTAATGATGATTCTGTCATTTTACTGAAATAAATAAGACACTTAGGACTTTAAATGATCTGTCAGTATTCAGTGTCAGCCCAAGAGATTGTGCAAGGAGTTTGATAACCATGGGCAAATTAATCAAATTTTCTTTTCTTAATTTATAAATTGGGGTTGAGAGAACCTAACGGCTTCAGCTGAAATATGTTAATTAAGTACTTGGAGTTTTCAGATTGTGGTGGGGGAGGGTTTCTTACATTCCAGCAGAGAGAGAGCTTTCCTCATGTGGGCTGGGGATTCTTTGCAAGAGAGGCCCAATTCAACACCCACTGAAGTTAGTGTGAGTTTTTCCTTTGACCTCAGTCAGCATTGGATCAGGCCCTAGGTTCTTATATTGGACATAGATACTGCAGTTGGGCCTCCCTGCTGCTGTTCTCTTCTTCGAGGTAACTTGTCAGCAGTATGCTGATGGGAAAATGTGATTTCTTTTCCTTTCGCCCTTTCCTTTCTTTGTCACATCTATTTCCACTGTAAATCTCTGGTGGTAAAATGTTCAATGCAGTAACCAGGCAGGAATTTAAGCACATGACTTCAATTGATGTTATTAAAGCTAGGAGCTGCAGAAAGCTGACGATATAAAGCTTACAAGTAATCAGAGATACTTAGCAGGATAAGATGAGAGTAGAGTATGATCTTGATAAATTGGAGAAATGGACTGAAATCAATAACTCAAGCCTTATTAGGGCAAATATAAACGTATTCACTTTAAGAAACATTTCCTGCCGACAGACTAATAGTTTTAAGGTATCTTCAGAAATTTCCTGGCAAGCCCATTAAAAGTGCTCTCTCACTAGGGTGATGTCAAGAGAGAGAATCAAACAGCTGAATAATCTGATCAGGGTTTTTATAAATTATCTTTGGGGGGAAAAAATCCCTAAAAGACTTCCCTGATCATCAGGATCATGGCCATTTGCCACTCTAGTTTTCATTCTTCTTTATCTAGCCCCAAAGTGCCACCAAATATAATTACTGTTGATTTTTATAAGGATTGTAATCAAGAATCACAAGGAGGATTGACAGGAAACTCTAACACGAGCACCTTTAACGTGTCAGTGACAAAGCAGAGGGGCAGAGCCCACTCAGGAGCAGAAAACAGAGTGCCTAATCACTGCATGGGGAGGGGAAGGGGCAAGGCTGCTGCCCCTTCTCCTTGCCCCTAGAAAACGAGCAAGGTGTTTGGCTCCATGTATCTCAAAAACCCATGGAAGTCTTGTGCTGGTCCATATTTGCACAGCTCATGCGGAGCTGCTCCTCCACCCGTGCAACACACACACACACACACACACACACACACACTTTGGAGGGGATTTGTTCAAACAGGCCCTGGTTCCACTGCACCTCCTGAGATCCAGCCTCTAATCTCATGATCCCATACTACATCTCAAATAAAACTATTATTTTTTCTTCCAAACATGGTGCATCTTGTACCAGTGTGTGCTACTCTGCCTGTGCAAGACAGACCAGGACAATCATTTATCTCCAAGATGTGCAGGGAATAAGCTAGGGCTTGTGAGACTCTGTACAATGGACACCTTATAAAGCTGTAAAATATAAATACTGTATGATATATATTTATAGAATTGAATGCATGTATTCAATTCTATCAAGGATGTCCTCCAAGGAAAAATCAACAAAGTAACATGCACCAACCTCTTCAACTCAACAGTACTGCTGGCAATATTGTACAGCAGCGAAACATGGGCACTGATGAAGATAGAGGAGCAACAACTGTCTATCATGGAGAGGGTGGTAGAAAGAAGAATTCTGGGGATTTCAATCCCACGACTGAGTCCCCAATGAAGTAATCAGACAGCAGAGTGGAGTGCAGGATGTCGTTGTTGAAAGCAGGTACAGTAAAATGTGATGGGCCAGGCATATAGCTTGGCTCACTAACAATTGACATATGACAGCTGTCCCCAAGTGGTACCCATGGGAACTGAAATGACCACTTGGCGGACCTCCAAAGAGATGGGAAGATTTTATCGTGAAAAGGCATGGCCGCACATGGAGAAGGAAGGCCAGGATAAGAGAAAAATGGAAGATGTGATTTGATCAGCACAATCTATATGAGGCTGAAGGACCAATCGAACAAGATGATATTATTACTGAAAAGTGTTCACATCATTAAAAATTATATTGTGATCCATACAAATAATGGGGGTGGGGGGAGAGTTAAAGTGGTGGATGCAAGCTTATCAGTAGTAGAGGAGGGGTAGCTCAGTGGTTTGAGCATTAGCCTGCTAAACCCAGGGTTGTGAGTTCAATCCTTGAGGGGGCCACTTAGGGCTCTTGGGCAAAATTGGTCCTGCTAGTGAAGGCAGGGGGCTGGACTCAATGACCTTTCAGGATCCCTTCCAGCTCTATAAGATAGGTATATCTCCATATATTATTAGTGTTGTGAGTGCTCAAACTTTGCTACTTTAACATGCATAGCCTTATGATAGTGCCATAGTGGGTTTTTTAAGAAAATAATATTCCATAATCTTAAAACTATTTGCAACAAGACTGCCCTGTCCACTCAAGGTGCACATCCAACAAGCAAGGACTCCTGTGGAGGGTTTCATCTTAGTCACTGTTCTCTTGGCTCACTGAGGCAAGGGCTAGTGATCCCTACCCAAATAATATACAGAGATTCTACAGCCAGAAGGGACCATTTTGATCATCTAGGCTGACCTCCTGTCTAACACGACCATAGAACCTTCCCCAAAATCATTCCTAGGACATATCTTTCAATCCTGGTTTAAAAACTTGTCAGTGATGGCAAATCCACCACGACCTTTGCTAAGTTGTTCCAATGGTTATTTACTCTCACTGTTAAATGTTTACACCTGCAGTGACCGGAAGAGCCAGGAATTCTTGCCATCTGGCACTGGTTGCTCCGTGACTGAGACCCTGTGTCTCTCTACTGTTTCCTTGTCCTCCCCACCATCTCCCTCATTTGTCTGTTCCAGCCTACTTTCAGTATTATCCAAATGCTGGATTTGGAGTTCTCTGGAACAGAGACTATCTTTGGGTTAGTTGTTTGTAAAGTATAATGGGCCGTTGTCAGGGGCCGTTAGTGAAGCCACAGTAGAAACAATACTCTTTTTCACAACAATCCTCTCCCCTGCCTAGTACATTTAACATGCAGCAAAATTAGCCATGCACACAGCCTGTCTACTGTTCTCCAAACCTTACAAATATTAAAACTACCTCAGTCCTTGTTTAAATGTACCATACAAGTTACAGTGTGAATTTTACACATTTATAAATCACAGACAGCTTTTACCAAAGCATTTCCCAGTGAGGGCCACTACCCTGCCAAATCACATTTTGTGGCTCTAGAGCCATTTCAAGATGAGGTTGCAAGATTATTATTTTTTAAATAAAGGGGAAAGTATTTTAATGCTCCTCATTCTCAAAAATGGCTAAACCATTTCCCCTCCCCCCATCCGCCCCAAAAAACAAAGATCTTTGATCAGAGACCAGACCTAGAAACTTTCAACAAAAATATATTGTGAAAATTATGAGCTCCTGAAAACAGGAGGTTAGATTAGAAACATTTAAGTGATCTTAACCATAGGTTTGCTAGCAGTCCACCTATAATGCTTGCTTTTAATGGACTTAGAAGTAATATTACGTGTGTGTGTGTACATACACATGGCTTTTTAAAAAAAATTCTAGCCAACAATATCACCTTGGGCCATATACAATACACTATATTCGAGTGGCAGTGACACTGAATTAATCACACTTTAACACCAATGACCTTGTTTCCTCAGGGGATCTGACAGTTAAGGTCTTAAAGAGTTATTGAAAAGATCACAGAGATAAACATTGGAAACATTAAAAACTGTGGGAGAACATTAATTTAAATTATGATAATATGACCTATTAAAGAAAGGAAGGAAAATCTCCCAATTGGCCAGGTCAAAATAAATTTTATTCCACAAGTGGAAGTTATACACCAGTTTTAAAGAAGTAGAAATAAATATGAACATTTAATTCTCTGTCTATTTAAAAGGAGATACCTAGAGGATATTCTTTGCTTTCACGGTCGACGGATGCTAGGGTAGATTTCCCTAGGCTTACCATATCCCTGCAATGAGGCTTTTGTATTAACTCCTACAATGCACATGGAAGGGCAGGTGTCTGGTGGACTGGGAATTGGAAGCAGAAGGTACTCAGCATAATATAAGCTTAAGTGGGATTCTTCAGTGATATTAATCCCTATAACAGAAGGTGAAGGAGGCAAATGGTTGTTACAAGAGTTCTGCTACTGTAATAAGTGCAACAAAGGGTGCAGGTAGGTAGCAGAACTCTGATGGGATCCTGCAAATATGAGACACAATTACATTTCAGCAGAGTTCAGCTGTGGGTTTATTGTGCAAAATGTTGGTCTGTGTAATACCATTACTTTTATGACCCATATCTGTTTATATTTTCAATATCAATTCCCACTCTGTGTCAAATACTTTCCTAAAGGCCCATGTGCTTGCTGCAATGATGTTGACAAACCTGGCACATTTTGCCAGCAAGACCTTTGTTCCAGAGCATCCCATCTTTACAAAGGCATTGATTCTCTTTGTAATGCTGGTGGGTGTGTTTTGACGAGCAATGTCAAGGAAATTTAACTATTACTCCCTGGCTCTAAAAATTCAGTAACTTCATAGCTGGGGGATTCTCTTTTCCTCCCCTTATACATTTTTCTGTGGCTTCACATATTTTTCCTAATGTACTAGTTCCCCATGCCTTGGCTCACAGCTTCAAGAACTTTCTTTGGCTTCCTCCCTTCTGAGCATATAGGAATTTCACAAGTAAATCACTGATAAAGGGAATACTGTGATAAGATAGGATCAATATTACAACACTCCATCACTAGAGACACAAATACAGTAAAAACTGCCAAAAGCAACCAGTCCTGGGAGCTAGCAACAGTGGTTGCTTGTAAGAAGTGGTCTGTCTTCAAAGGTGTGGTATTGTCACCCTTACTTCTGCACTGCTGCTGCTGACTGCGGCACTGCCTTCAGAACTGGGTGCCTGGCCAGCAGCTGCTGCTCTTCACTCTGCCTTTAGAGCTGGCAGTCAGATAGTGGCAGCTGCCCAGGCACCCAGTCCTGAGAGGGAGTAAGAAAATGTGGTCACAGGTCACAGATGACAAGTCATCATTCTTCACGGTTAAATTATAGGGGGGAAAGTTCTGTGGCCTCTGCAAGTAGTCACTTGTAACAGGTGGTCTCTCTTCAGAGGTGGTTGCTAAAACAGCTTTTACTGTATTAATTATCCATCTCCATTCAAAAGTCTAGTTTGAGGATATTAGAATGTAACAGTTAAGGGCCAGTTGGGTTCTAAATATTTTGCTTATAGCTTTATATACATACATATAAAACAAAAGGAATTACAGCCTCTGGATACTACATTGCCCTATTTTCAGTTTCTCGCAACTTTCTGAATCTTACCATATATTATATTATTTAAGAAATAGCATGTTCTTGCGTAATTAAAGAGTATTGTAATATAAATACACAGGGATAATGAATTAAGGTTACATGTGAACTATATATTAAAAATATATTAAGATTATTAGAGCTGTTGAAATTTTCCAAATCTGATTTTTCAGTGAAATTTTGTGTTGAACATTTTGGATTTTCCGCTCAATATTTTACCAATACTACTAATACGATACAAATCAATACATAAATGAAGTAGAGCCATGCTCTATTGGTTGACAGGCCAAGGGGCAAATAGATAAGGACAGAAGTCAGAAGGGAAACAAGTTTTATTTCCATAGCATTAATATTACCCAGGGTGTGCTGTAGGCCAGCCAGCACCCACTAGACAATTAGAGGAATGTATTAATTGATACATAAAAATAGGAAGCCATTAAATAGACCTTGACTCTGAGCTGAGGAACAGGAAGAGTTAAGAAAAAAAATTATGTTTGTATGACTCTCTGTGAGTATTGGTTTTGAAGAATGTTAGTATCCATCTGGCTGCTGTAGTTAAGGCTGCATTCAGCAGTTCCATTATAAATCCTATTTTCAAGGGTTTATAACTTAGCCATAGTATAAATTCAATCTAGTCTGAAACTCAACATAGGAAACAAAAGATCTTTTAAAGAAAAATCCTTTTGGTCGTTTCCAGCTAAAGGAGTGAAAAATAATAAAGTCATTAGAGGGGTTGAAGCTCTTGTGCCCTCCTGTAAATTAAAAATGGTGACTATTTAAATGGAAGATTTCACAGGTCATTAGTCAAGAATGTGGAATATATCTATGGGTTATTGGCATTTAAAAACTGAGCTATTTCATTTGAAAAAGCTACTACAAGGTACGTGCCGCAACTTTTGCAAAGTTTCAGTATAAGTTTTGACATGCAAGTAGAGGACCAAATGTCAGCCTTGGGATGAGATGGCCCAGCTCCCATTGACTTCAGTCGGAGCTATGCTGACTCACTAAAAGGCTGCATTTGGTCCCAAGTACATTCAGTAAGGCTATCCTCCAGGCACTATATAAGACTTTGAATGAGCCATTACTATGCCTGGCCAGCAATCCTTGTTTCCAAAAATCACTTGAGAGCATGTGTTTGCTAAACCACAAACCCTCCAAAAATCCTTTTAATAGTCCATGGTTTTTAAAAAGTTGTATGAATAGGGTCCTTTGGAAGGAGCTGCAAAGGATAGTGGCTGGAGTTAACACCAGAATGCCTCCAAAAGAACTGAAAATGATCTAAGGGAAAGCTCTATATAAGTTCAGAAGCTTCTCTCTCTCACCAACAGAAGTTGGTCCAATAAAAGATGTTACCCCTTCTCTCTCCAAGAGAGCTGTCACTCCCTGTTCACCCTACGTACAGTCACCCAGCACCATAGTATTTGTTCAGCGGGTCAATCATTCAAATTTCAGCTAGTTCCTAAATGCTGCATTCTCAGTTTCCTAAACGCTTTATCCTGGGAGGTGCCATGGCCCTTCAATTCCCATTGACCTCAGAGGGGAGGAGGGGTTGAGGTACTCAGCAGATCACTGGGTTGGGCCCTATGCACCTGCTGCATCAGGGGCATGCGCGGGGGGGGGCAAACAGTAATAATTGTTGGGGGCACAGAACTCCTCCAGCCCTGGGGCCAAAGAGTGGGGGAAGGAAGAGCGACCTCCTGCCAGGCGGGGGCGGGGGCGAAGAACGAGCTCCTGCTGGGCCGGGGCGGGAGGGGCGATGGAAGAGCGAGCTCCTGCCAGGAGGGTGGGGGGAGGGAAGAGTGGGGCTGGGCCGGGGGGTCAACGTTAAATTTCTGCACATGCCCCTGTTCTGCATACAGACATATAGAAGATACTCAGTTAAAAATACTTTAATAGTTGCAAAGCGCTTTGAAGATGTAAAATGCTGCATGGAGAGGGAGTATTATTCAGTGGCTAAGCACAGAACTAGAATTAGGGCAACGTCTGCCACTGACTCTGTGACCTTAAATAAGTCACTTAGCTCTATCAGTCTTTGCATCTGTAAACTGAGGATAGAAGAAGTGGAGGGGGATGGCTTAGTTCATTCACATTAATAAAGATCCATGTGCAGAAGGTGCTATGAGTATTATCATCACAGTTGCAGGGAAATGAGACGTGTTGACCGAAATATCTTCAAGCCTGGAGAAAAGGTTTGTTTCAGCTAAGAGGTTATTATTGTAGACCGACCAGTTTGCCCATCCCTAGTCACAACTCTCTTGTTACTTGGAGTGTTTGGGAGGGTTAATAATGTTTTAATGATGGAGGTTTAAATTTAATTGGAAACTTCTAACTGAATGTTTCTAAATAGAAGGAACTAATTGCATCTATGAAAATTCGATGGGACTGTCAGGCATCCATCTGGATCGGCGTATTTCCCTGAAGCTGGTGAGTTAATAAGCTTCCTAATTTCCTTGAAGGGGATTTTGTTTCATTAACTTTTCTTTGCCCTTTTCTGTTTAGTCATCGTCAAAGGAATTTGATATGAATATACCATAGTACTGACTTCAGTGTGTCTGAATATGCTGGAGTACAGAGATCTGGTTTGTAGGCTCCTGAGCCCAGAAATATGAAACCTTTATATAATGAATTTTATCCTCATATTTACAGAGCTCTCCCAAGCTATTTATTTTCCTTTTAAATGAAAAATATTCTAGCTAATGAGCAAGGCCATTCAAATCTGACCTGCTAAGTGCTGAGTACTGGAGCTAAGGGGAATTGCAGGCAATCTGCACCTTGAGGAAGGCATTTAGCATCTCACAGGAAGGGCAGGGTTGAGAGCCAAGGGGTTTTCATCACCTCACAGGATGTGACCGTTGGAGCCAGATTCTGGTACCTGTATTCACATTTGATAGAACCTGACACTTCAAACAGCCCACTGAAGTCAAAACATTTTTCTTTTAACTGAATTCTTCAGAACCATGTGTGGAATATGATGCTATTCAACGTGCGTAAGGGTATCAGAATCTAGTCCTTAACTATGCAGAAGAATGAGAGATTGAATGTAATGTTTGCTTATTAAAAACAAAAAACACCCCACTCCCTTTAAAACACCATGAATTTGCTCTTCTTTAAACTCAAACATTTCAGTCACCATAGCTGAAGCACTGCAAAATTCTTCTAATCTGATTTTCTTTTAATTCAACAAAGGAAATCAGTGTTTTTGAAAGGCCAAAAAATGTGTTTTGTGATCTTCTGCAGGGGCAATTAAAGCAAAACAAACACATTGGGTCCCCACTGTTATGCACAAAACTGGACAAAAGGACCTCATCTCCTTGTCAGGGCTATTGTAAAATAAATCAAACAATGAATATCACGTAAGTTAAAGCCATTGGTTCTGTTAGATAGAACACAGACATGGTAAATATATCTATATTTGAAATGCAATGACACAAATTCCTTCCCAAATGGTAAACAAAACATAAAAATGAAGGTTTTTGCACTTCCACTCCAATTGCAGATTCTGCCAGTGCTTAACAACATGCATAACTATGCTCATGTGACAGGTTTCAGAGTGGTAGCTGTGTTAGTCTGTATCAGCAAAAACAACGAGGAGTCCTTGTTGCACCTTAGAGACTAACACATTTATTTGGGCATAAGCTTTAAGTGGGCTAAAACCTACTTCATCAGATGCATAGAGTGAAAAATACTCATGTGAGCATAGTTGGGCATGCGCTTAAATGCCTTCCTGGATTGGTGCCATGGTACAGAAATGCTTCGGACTAATTTTGGTTGTTGGGTTTAGTGTGCAGGTGCTGGGTGGTTGTTGGTGGCCTGTGATATACAGGTCAGACTAGGTGATCTGGTGGTCCCTTCTGGCCTGAAACTCTGAGGAAACTGTTTATAAACTTGGAATTGTAAAAAGACAAACAAAAATAAAGTTAAAGAAAACCATTATTAATTTTCGATCTGCCAATATTACAAACAAGAGAGAGTAAAATATAGTTAGAGACTGCTTTTAAAACAGAAAGTGTTCTTTTAAACCACGAGACATAAATTTATTAGTATTTACTAACCACACCCCAGAGTAAAGTTTGAAAATGAAAGCCTTTACCGTGCACTAACGGGGATTTAATGAACTGCCAGGTGACTCAGGACGTAAGTCTATTATGGATTTTAATGATCAAGAAGTTTGGCTCTAAAGGACTCTGCAGTAACAGTTTAACAAGTGGATCAGCATGGGCACCACCTTACATAGAGGTGACATGGCACAAATTAAAAGGGAGGGGGACGAAATAGCTCACATAAAGAGCCGCATTAGTCCATTTTCTTATTAACCCCTCCTCATTCCGATCCCTTCTAAAACCCCATTTCTTCCATGTTACCCACCGGAAGCCAGTTATCCTGTGTAAAAAAATTATAAATTGAATGGCACCATCTAACTAGGCATGTACCAAAATGGAGTAATTGCAGATTCTTATCACTGCAACCCTTGTCCTTCCTCCCTGTATCGTTTATTGCTCTCACCCTTTGCATCACGTCTAAAATTAGATTGTGAACTCTCCAGGGCAGAGACCAGGTCAGATCTTTGTATTCACTCTGCAGAGTGACTAGTACATTTTTGGTGCTGTATAAATAATAGGCAGAGAGCCTGAGCTGGCAATCTGTACTTAAATAAAATTCCAATTAACTTCAGTAAAATTCCAATTAACTTCACTGGGACTCTTGCCACAGTAAGGGCTGCAGAATCAGGCCGATAATATACAATTAAACCCAGAGCTGGATTCACTAGTGTTCACAGAGGGAGGTGTAAATTATACCCAACCTGCCATGGGGGCATTCATTCCATTTCATACGATCAAGTAAATCTGTGGTGGCAGAGCTCTGAATTATTTTAGTGTCTATGCCACATCTGGACCCTTAATAATAAAACAAATATTTCATTGAACATGATAGGCTGCATTAGAAATAATAATCTGAGTAGATTTGTTCTGAATGTGGACAGCCAGGATGGTTGCTGACATACTAAAATCAGGATTTTTTGCCATTGAATAAACTTAAGTAACTAACATCTGTTGGTGAAAGAGACAAACTTTCGAGCTACCCAGACTTCATCAGAAGAAGAGCTCTGTGTAGCTTGAAACTTGTCTCTCTCATAACAGAAGTTGGGCCAATAAAAGATATTACCTCACCTACCTTGTGTCTCTGATATTCTGGGATCAACAGGCAGGGCCAGCTCCAGGGTTTTGGCCGCCCCAAGCAGCCAAAACAAACAAACAAAAAAAAGCCATGATTGCGACTGCGATCTATGGTGGCAATTTGTCGGGAGGTCCTTCGCTCGCAGGCGGAGTGAGGGACCGTCCGCCGAATTGCCGCCGAATACCTGGACGTGCCGCCCCTCTCCAGAGCGGCCGCCCCAAGCACCTGCTTGAGAAGCTGGTGCCTGGAGCCGGCCCTGTCAACAGGGCTACAGCACCACTGGAGACGATAAGTAATTAACACTCACTAATCCTTCTGTGAATTATAGAAATTATTTACAATTGGATTTACAAGTATATGAAATCATGGTTGCAAGGAGGAATTCCAAATAAACTTACAGAGCTGAAGATGCCTAGTGAGCATTTCAGTGTAATGATTGTATCTCATTAGGAAATTACACTCACTGAGATCCTCTTCCCACCCTTTATTCCAAAGGTTGGATGTTTATCCAAAGTTTATCTGGAACATACAAATATTCTGAGTTTGTCTTCCTATATCCCACTTCAAGCCAATTCTTCTCTCCTCCCACCTGAATCCTTCTCCTTTCCCCTTGACCTGATCCCAGAACCAACTCTGATCAGTCACTTCCCCTCTGGACCCAGTTGCATCCATTTTGTTTCTCTTCATTCCCCACAATCTGTTTTACCCAGCTTATATGCAATCCTACAGCTTCTCATCTGCACATTTGATAAGTATACTCTCCACCCTATTATCCAAGTCATTGAAAATGTTGAATAATATGGCACCCAGGTTAGACCCCTGTTAGATCCCACTATATATGTCCTCCCAATTTGACAGTGAACCATTGATAACTACTCTTTGAGTATGGTCTTTCAACCAGTCATATACCCACCTTATAGTAGTATCATCTAGGACAGGGGTTCCCAAACTTGGTTCGTGGCTTGTTCAGGGTAAGCCCTTGGCAGGCCGCTGCTTCCCGCAGCTCCCATTGGCTGGGAATGGCGAACCATGGCCACTGGGAGCTGCGAGTGGCCGTACAAGTGGACACTCAGGTAAACAAAGTGTCTCATGGCTCACCAGGGGCTTACCCTCAACAAGCCACAAACCAAGTTTGGGAACCCCTTCTAGGACACATCTCCCTGGTTTGCTTATGAGAATGTCATGTTGCTTATGAGAAGATGATATTGTTCTGTTAATATTCTGCCCTGCTATGTTGATGTTTATAGGATGTAGCTCCCATTTTCTTTTACAAAACTATTTTGGTGTTGTTTGCCCAAGAAAATGTTGTGCTAACGGGCTAATAGCTTCAGTTACCATCCCCTCAGCAAACAGCTAGGAATATTAAGTCTGTATTTTATTGGAGGTATTGTCTAATGGCCTATATTTTTCAGTGAAGTTTATTTATTCTGCCAGTAGTATCTTGAGGCCCCAGTCAATATCAGGGCACTGTACATACAGTAAATAAAAAGACAGTCCCTGCCTCTGAAGAGTGTATAATCCAATTTGAGAAGACAAACAGACAGACAATATACAAGCAGAACATTCTACAAGTCTTGTTAATTACATTTATTTAAAAAATTAACTACCTCTCATTCCCCTGGTGCCATCATCCAGGCAGCCTGTTCCACCATAGCTGATCAAATTTCAGATGTTGCTCTGATCCTGCAAACACCCATATATATGCTGAACTTTGCACACCCGAGTAAATAAATCCTTCATCTATGAAGTCAATTACTCAAGTGCACAAAGTTAAGTCTATGTGTAAATGTTTCAGGATCAGGACCTTAGGTCTAAATCACTCCTTATCCAGGCAGAATGCCCTGTGATGTCAATGAGAGTCTAACCTGAGAGAGGAGGATGTGGAAGTAAGGACCAGAAGGCTCAGTCCAATCTAGGTGCAATCTAATACTGGATAATTTGTACAAAGTGGAAAATTTGCAAAAATAAACTTAACATAATTAGGTCAAGAAGAAACTTTCTTAAAAGGTGGGATGATGATGGCTTGGAACACCCTGATAAGAGTTTCTGATAACTAGGGCTGTGTTTTGTTCATGACAATGGTGTTTTAAAGTTACAATTTGAAAAGGACAGAAGTCATGGCAATGTAAAGTTCCCTTTGTTTCCTGCATCTAATCCCATTCCCACAGATCCCTCCTCCATGGCATGGTGCATGAGTCCAGACTGCAGTCTCGTTCCTAAATTCCACCCAGCCACCAGGCTCTCACATACACCAGTGTGTTATCTATCTCCTTGTACAAGGACAGAGAGAACCTCCACCTCCAATTAATCGGCCTGTATTTCCCTGGAATAAGTTAACCAAACGTGACTGCTGTAGTTTTCTTAAACAAATTAAGATTATATAATCAAACTAGGCTACATAGAGAAAATGGGCAATAAGAGGTTGTGGGGAAGTAGGGGAGAAAGATTTTGGACTTAATCTGACCTTGCTTATTCTTTCCTTAAACTCGTGTAGCTTCAGAGGACTTAATCCTGATTTATGCTAGCATGAGAGAGATCAGGGCCATGTTGCAGTTTGACATATCTATACCCAAGCTCCAAACTTAGCATCCTCTCCTGTTAGTTCTATAATATATAGAAAGATTACTGGGTTAAATACCACTAATATAATCAACCATAGAGAGAAAATTTAAGGGAAAAGTATCAAAGGAGTTTTCAATGTAATTTGGAATCAACCACTAAGAATGATTGTAGTGGATTATATTCCATAGCTAGGCTGGTGTGCTAAAACCACTGCCTGTCATGTTGACCAACACTGTCTAATTGTTTCTTTGCTCACGCACATATACCCCGTGTCACAGCGTTCACTCACTCACTGAGTGTCTCCTCCTGGCTACTCTGTGAATTACTTCCTTCCAGGTCCAATGCCCACCTTCTGTCACTCACTCAAGCACCCTGCTGCCCCCCGTCCCCTGCAACTCAAGGTGCTCTCTCTTTATGGCTTGGCCCTTCACCAGCTCACTATAATCCTCCCCTTCTGGGATAGCAAAATCAGACACCTGTCCCAGGCAGTCTTCTGCTTCGCTGCCCAGTCTGTTCCACTTCCCCAGTGACTGGTAGGGGAACTAGGGCTCACTCTCTACTCCAGGTTTCTAGTTCAGGGACTGTACATCTAGCAACTGCCATCTGCTTTCTCCAAGACCCTCTTGCTCTTTCCCTGGACTCCTTCCTACATCTTCTGGCTCCGCCCCCCCCAGGTTTACTAATCCAAACTCCCTCCTCCCATGGAGTAACTGCAGACTACTTAACTCCATAGGACTACACACACCTTCCTTCTCCCAGGCAGTGACTGTAGACTACTTTCCTGCAGCCCCTTTCTGCTGCCAACTTCCTGCCTTTACACCAGACCTTGCCTGTTTCTTCTCAGTTGGACTCCATCTTCAATCAACCTCTCAAGCCCTGGCTTTTCCTCGGGTGCGGCGTATCTGGATAATTAACCTAATTTAACGTGTTCTGCCTTGCATGGGGTGGACAACCCATCACAGCCTGTCAGTCTGTGTAGAGCCATCTGTTGTCTTTTGTCTTCTACTTAGATAGTAAGCCCCTTAGGGAAAGGACCATCTTTTTGTTCTGTGTTTTGTACAGCACCTAGCGCAGTGGGGTCCTGGTCCATGATTGAGACTCCAAGATGCAATAGTAACACAAATAACCATAAAAAGATGATCAGAAAAGTCAATAAGAAAAGAGTTAATACACTGTGTAACTGGCAAATGATAAGACTTAAGACTGCTAGGATACAAAGGTGAAGAGTAAGACACAACAGAAGCTGAAATAAATAATAATAATATCAATAATAAGATATGAAAGAGAATATGACAATACTGATAATAAATTAGATATCCACCCTGGGAATAGCATCAGTAAAGTAAGTTTTCAGTGAACTGCAGCCAAGACTTCCAAGGAACGGTGAACCACAGCCTCTGGGAGCTGCGGGGGGTCGTGCTTGTGGATGGTCAATGGAAACAAAATATCTCGCAGCCCGCCAGCAGATTACTTTGATGGGCCACATGCCAAAGCTTGCTGACCCCTGCTCTGGAAAGTGGTAGTGATAAATCAGTAAATTTTAATACTGAATCATGGATGGTCCATGGCTGAAGCACTGGATTTAGGAGATCTGGGCTATTTCCTAGGTCTGGCACAGACTTTCTTTGTGACCTTTGATAGTCACCTAATCTTTCTGTGTCCCAGTTCCCTGTCTGAAAAATAGGGATACTATCAGCTCATATATAACACATCTCATTAGTAGATTTCATAGCTCTGTACAAAGGATCGATACCATTATCCCCATTTTACAGATAGGGAAACAGAAGCACAGAAAGGGAAAGTGACTTGTCCAAGGTCACCCAGTGGTAGAGCCAGGAACAGAACCCAGTTCTCTTTCGTCCCAGTGCTCTAGCCACTAGAACAGACGGCATCCTTCGTCCCACTCTCTGTCTTGTCTATGTAGATTGCAAGCTCTTTGGGGCAGGAATTATTTCTTCCTATGTCTTGGCCTAAGACTCAATGAACCTCTAATTTTATTGCAGGCCTCTAGGCACTATCCTAATACAAATAATAATCATAGTATTGTTAATAAAGGGAGTGGGCCAGACTTAACTCAGCCAAACAAAGAATAACAATAGCACCATGAAGGAACGGAATATTTTAGAAGTGAATGGCCCTGAGTGGTAAATGCTGCATACTCAGCCTCAGGTACTGACCCTTGAGTAACTCTCTCTTGCAGATGCCTGGAACTGCATTGACCAGAGAAGCCCAGTAACAGTTAATTTGACTGATAGAGCTGAGCTGTTTTCTTTCTACATCTATCATTGTACTTAATGGGTTGGCATAAACAATTAAAAATGAGACCTAATTAAAGTTTTGGTGAGAAAAGGATTGATTCAATTCTATTTATTGTTTTGCTATACATGTTTTCATTCCCTTCTCATTCAATATGGATAGAAACAGTTCTCTGTAAAACCCCTGGCTAATCACAGTAATTTATGTTCTGTATTAGCTTTCAATAAATATTTAACATTTAAAATGTAGAATATTCATTTGGTCAGTGACCATAGTATGGATTAAATTTATATTGCATTGTAAGCAGCTACAAGTAAGTGATTCTTGATGTTACAAAGGATAATTTCTATGCTACCATTCAAAGAGTATAGCATAAACTATAGATTACCTTCAGTAATACACTCTTGCCAACAGCATCTGTGTTCTTACTCAATTTTTTAGTTTCAGTTTAGACAAAAGTTTCTTTAGAAACAGGATAATTAATTTCTTTGGCATGAAAATGGAATTTAATGGGGAATGCTGAATATATATCTATTACTCTTATTCAAACACAACGTTAGGTGCTGTCAGTTTATTTTAAGATCCAAATTAGAACCAGTGTCCTAAAATAGTTAGACAATTGTCAGGCTGTTGAACACAAATTAACTCTCTCCACAACAATCTCGGTGTTCCTAATGCACCATATCTTAGGCTTGGTCTACACTAAACCCCCAAATCGAACTAAGGTACGCAACTTCAGCTACGTGAATAACGTAGCTGAAGTCGACATACCTTAGTTCGAACTTACCCCCGTCCAGACCCGGCAGGCAGGCTCCCCCGTCGACTCCGCGTACTCCTCGCGGCGAGCAGGATTACCGGAGTCGACGGGGAGCACTTCTGAGTTCGATTTATCGCGTCCAGACTAGACGCGATAAATCGAACCCAGAAGTTCGATTGCCTGCCGCCGAACCAGCGCGGTAAGTATAGACAAGCCCTTAAATATCTACTTTTTTGTTGTTGTTCCACCATTATTTGTTGAGAAAATTCTAAAACAACCACAACTACTAATGCTTAAGTAGGACCTATTAAAACCATATTTTCTGCTCCTTTGATTGGCCCTTTAGCAGTAGCTAACTTTATTTCCAGCAGCAGCCTCAGTGACTATCTGCAAGTAAACCAAAAGGCCTTGTTAATTTCAAACCCCATTATAAGTACAGGAAGTAAATCAGAATTTACCACCCCCCTCCCAAAAAGAGGCATATTTTATTTGCTAATTCTACAATAGTTGAACAAAATGTAATGTATATATTTTAAAGCAATTGACAAAGTCCCTTTAAGAGAACAACAGTTTCATTTTTAGATATTTTTTCACATACTGACAGAAAATAAAAAAGCTTTCCCTGTTATAGAGCCTTTCATCTGATGCTCTCATCGTGAAATATGGGACACTTTGGAATATATAGCTTGAATCTGGCAAGGATATTTTTAATTTGCATTGGAGAAATGGCACGTCCAGCAGCTCAAGACCCTGAACATTGACTACACCAGAATGTTGGCTCGGTGCAGCCTCAGAGGGAAGAATGCCATCTATTAAATCAACAACCTAACTTCCTACAGCAACAAGATGTTCTTTGGAGGTCTCCAATCCCAACTGTGCTCAGCTTGGAAGTTCTGAAAGGATCCCCGCAGAAGATGCTATGGCTACAGGCCATGTAAAAGTCCTCTGGACTTCTAAGCAGGTGACAGATGAATTAATAACTCCATTATATAATATGCTCTTTATTATAAACACCCGTCGGGTATCAGATGGATATTCTATAACAGTACATAATGCTGAACTGCGGTTTAGAAAAGGAAGTAATGAAATGACAAATACATGTAGCTAACAAACAAAAATAAAGGGTAATTTCTGAAGGTACAGTAGTTATCCAGATTAGATTCTAGCTACGTCCCCCAGCTAACACCAGCGCTCTTTTAGGAACTGCAGTAGGTTCTTTGATGACTATAAGTGCTTAGATCCCCAATTCTACATCTCAGCCAGTACCACAGTGGCCATAGCACCTGTCTTGGGTATCAGATCAGTACTAAAGCACCAACACTGCATTGTGAAACACCGAGGTTTTCACTGGAGGTTTCTGTGATGTTTTGGGGAGCACTCAAATCAGTAAGGTGTCTGCCCTTTAATTTTAGCGGTGCAGCATTGGTTCAGATCCCTGACACTGGTGGCCTGTCCACAAGCACAAGGTCTCATCCTGGCTTCCACCAGTCTAGTTACTTCTTGCTGGGTAACCAAGAGCCCTTCTAGTCCCGAGTCTCTGCAAATCCATCCACCCAAGTTCTTAACTACTTGGACTTTTCCCCTCTGGTTCATCACAACCAAAGGTGTGAAAACAGCCTCACTGTTATCAGTTCACTTTGACACACACCTTCCACACAGTTTGCACAACAGAGACCTGCCCAGGGTAAAAATAAACAAAAAGTTTATCTAAAAGAAAAACCACAGATTTAAAGATGAAATAATCAGGGAAAGCAAATGTACACAAGTTACACTGAAAATAAGCATTAAGGCACAACTTCAGGTTTTACACTTCTATATTAGATAAAATACCTTTTCTAATACAAATTACCTATTGCCTTTGAAGAGTTTCCCAGCATACCCCTAACCGTAGGGTGGGGGGGATCCAGCATTTCACAGACAACCTTGAGCCTCCAGACTGGCCCTCAGCCTCTGCATGAAAACTTCAGTTTCAAGCCTCCTTTTTAAAAGGCTTCAACCCCCCCACCCCTTCCCCGGCATGGCAACTCGTGGTTATCCCGAGTGGGAGAAATTCCCAGTTGTCTCAGTGTCTTTCCATTACCTTTAATTTTCCACCATTGCCCTTTCCTGGGCTGGACACTGAAGACAGGTACATGCAGCTGATTTTGTGTAAGTGAGCTTGAGAGGTACCCCTCCCTGACAGACAGCTCCCTGCTCTGCTTGAATGGAGCTGAAGTTTATGAGCACAGTTTTTTATATACATAAATTCATAAACAAGTCTTTATACATATCTCATAAACACTATCAAATTCAGAACATTCCAAGCTTTCATAAAAGACCTTACTCGGTATATTTCTATAATATAATGACAGTGTACAATCAGTTGATTTAACTGTGTCTTTGGGGAGGGGAGTGTTAAACCTTCTGTACTCCCTTTGGGGTATCTGGACGCTGATTGTCACAGTCTCCTATACAAGTACAGATCTGGCCCAATCCTGCTTTTTCTTATGACATTGTGCAAGATCACTGCTCAAGGTGGCATAACTGAAAAGGTATTAAATAAAACAGTTTCCCAAGCCCTCCAAACATCTCTTATAAGACTGATTGTTACAGACTCACCAAACCATTACAAAAACAAGTGTATTTACAAATCTGATCAGCAAAGCTGGTTGTCCAAACTCTCTAATCATCTGCCAGACTTCACAGCAATTCAGAATCCAAAATACAGAACATGTAATTGAATACATCATTAACATGTCTTAAGTATAGATAATAACTGGAATTATTGAGGTCTATATCTTATGTCTTTAATCCAAAAGAAAGGTAGCATAAAGCTTTATCAGCTATTAGAAATATTCTCACTCTTTCATGCTAAGAAGTTTGTCACTCTCTCCTGCTCTGTAAATTGTTTGAGATCTAATCTTGTCATCATTTAATTCACTCCAGGTGTCATGAACAACAAAATATTAAAATTCCATCAGGTGTGCCTTAGAAATGCAGCTTGAAAATTAAAGCTTTATCAAATACTCTTTCTGTAAGACTTATTTCACCTGTTGTGAGGTGGTGAATTTAAGGATTCAAAGATTTAATGTTTCTAATAGCCATTTCAATTCTATGATATCCCATTAGCTGGTGTATGAAGCAAGTTTGTAAGGCCTGAAGCTTCTCCAAGGTTTGTAGCTCACCTGAAATCAATCACACCAGAAAAACTGCAAGTTTCAGAGGGTTTATTCAGCCATTCTCTGCCTGCTGTCATCATTCATTACAGGTGGACTTCTATAAATGTATTTTCTTTACACCAAAATCTATTTTATATAGTTCATTTGTAACAATACTCATCTGAATTCTTAAACTCAATAGTTCGGCAAACAGACTTACAGCTATTGGAGATGGGCACAATGTAAGGTGAAGCTTTCTTAAAGGAACAGCCCCCAGAATCCAGTTACCAAACACCAGTGAGTAGGGAAGGTCATGGTGTCATAACTAGAAAGGGAAGGGTGACAGCTCTCCTGTGTACAGTACTATAAAATCCCTCCTGGCCAGAGACTCCAAAATCCTTTTCCCTGTAAAGGGTTAAGAAGCTCAGGTAACCTGGCTGACACCTGACCCAAAGGACCAATAAGGGGACAAGATACTTTCAAATCTGGGGTGGGGGGAGGCTTTTGTGCTCTTTGTTTGGGAAGTTGTTCACTCTTGGGACTGAGAGGGACCAGACATCAATCCAGGTTCTCCAAATCTTTCTGAACAAGTCTCTCATATTTCAAACTTGTAAGTAAACAGTCAGGCAAGGCGTGTTAGTTTATCTTTGTTTTCTCAACTTGTAAATGTACCTTTTACTAGACTGTTTATCTCTGTTTGTTGTACTTTGAATCTAAGGCTAGAGGGGGGTCCTTTGAGCTCTTTAAGTTTGATTACCCTGTAAAGTTATTTTTCCATTCTGATTTTACAGAGATGATTTTTACCTTTTTCTTTAATTAAAAGCCTTCTTTTTAAGAACCTGATTGATTTTTCCTTGTTTTTAGATCCAAGGGGGTTGGATTTTGATCCACCAGGAGTTGGTGGGAGGAAGGAGGGGGATGATTAATTTCTCCTTGTTTTAAGATCCAAGGGGGTTGGATCTTGATCCACCAGGAGTTGGTGGGAGGAAGGAGGGGGATGGTTAATTTCTCCTTGTTTTAAGATCCAAGGGGTTTGGATCTGTATTCACCGGGGAATTGGTGAAGGTCTCTCAAGGCTACCCAGGGAAGGGAATTAGCTTTGGGATGGTGGCAGCGGACCAGATCTAAGCTGGTAGTTAAGCTTAGAAGTTTTCATGCAGGCCCCCACATTTGTACCCTAAAGTTCAAAGTAGGGAAGCAGCCTTGACACATGGTTTGTCACAAAACATTTACAGTCATTCCGATAGGAGATGAAGATACACATTGGAGCTTCAAGAATCCCTAGAGCAATTCCAAAAGTGGGGAAGTGAGTGATCCAGTCACACCAAATGCATCAAGGGCAGGATTCTGAAACAGCGAGATCAAATAAATTCACTGGGATGGAGACAGACATCAGCTATATCTAAAGTTCACTGAAGTAAGAAGGAAGATAAAGAGAAGCAGCAGAAAAGCCAATGTTGTGCGTGGGGAGCCTGCTGTATCAGGAGATTCAAAAGAGATAACATTCCTAAAGGGACAGCAGCAGTCCCGGGACCAATGAGCATCTCTCTCAAGTTAATCTCATTTTGAGGAATATCACCCATTTTAAATCCCAAAGTAACCTATATTTCACACAAATTTGTTGTCCCCTTTACTTTTATTTATTAAAAATTATTCACATCAGAAATACAGAATAATGGAAAGAGTTTGTTACACTAAAAGGAATGGCTCCCACAGCATTTTAAGTTTCCTTGCATGAATGATTTGCCTCCCTGATTTGGGACTGGGTCACACGTTTTCATCTCCCCACTGGGGTCCTGGCAGATCAAAGGTCTGACTGGGAGAAATCACAGAAATGGTAAATACATAGAATTACAGGACATGCTTCAAAGGATGAATGATATGCCAGTAGGCCTCAAGGTGGAAAAGTACAAGACCTGTGTAACGGGAAGAGAGATGGTTTTGAAGGTTGACTTTGACTGTATTGTTTGTGACAACTGCAATTAGCTGGGTCATATTGCAGTTTTGTGTAGCTACCTATATAGGACAAGAACTTGTTGCACAAGAAGAACTTCAAGTCCCGGCCCTGTGCTGCTGCTGAGGTAGAAATTCGGAAACACAGATAAGAGAAGTAGGGTTGCAAAAAGAGCTGAGAATCATCATTCCTGCAGTCAGTAATTTAAGCCTGAGAAGCAATCTGCTTGGGGCTTCCAGAACCATAGTCATGAACTTAAAACAAATCAAAGCTATAAACTTCATGATATCATTGATCAGTTGTTATGGTACCATGCTTGGGATAAAACAGGAAGCCATTGGCACATGGGAAAGAAGATGCTAGCAACATCATGGAGACTTATTGGAAAGAATATCCTGGAAGAAAAAGCAGCTCAATTTCATATAAAAAAATCATTAGATAACTGAACTTGCCAAGCAGAATTCTCAAGAAGAGATTTTGTTTTTTTTTAGAGTTGGGCAGAAATGGAAAACACTTTTCACGAACATTTTTGTGACTCCTCTCCTGCCCCCGCTTCTCCGCCGCCACCCCATTTCTTTCCAAATTTTGTTTTGGCTGAAATTTTCCAAGTGGCTCTACTGATTTCACAGGTAGCCTAGCAAGGATGAGAACATATCCAAGAGATGGAAAAGATCAAGAAGCGGCTGGAAGCTGAGAAGTTGAGATCAAAATCTCTCTTTGGCCTGAAATTCTCCAGGCGCAGGTGGAATTCAACAAGATCAAGGAGGCTAGAGAGGAAGCCAAAAGAGGAAGGGATAAAGAGATGCAGTTAAGCCAAGCGAACAGGATGGCAGATGAACCTCAGAAACTACTCAAGACTTTGCAGCATCATGTTCAGAACCTCTCAGTCCTGATGGATGATATTATCAGGGCCCATAGGATACAGAGGAGAACACCACCACATTGGAGAGCCAGAACTATCTACCGTAGGCCAAATGAACTAAGGTCAGCAAGCGGAGAGCCTGAGTTTTTCCTGTGTGAGGGTTCAGCTGCTTCACTCTCAGAACACCAGCTCAAGCCACCAGGCGAAACTGAAGCAGAGGTCTCGCAATTACAGACTATAGTGGACAGAGCAGTACAGGTGTGTACAATGTTAGGGGAAAAGCAAATGCAGAAACTGCACCAAGAGAAGGCCAGGACAACAAAATGAATGGAGCCCTAAAGAAAGATGAGAGAGAATTGGCAAGGATGTTTCAGGAAAGTGTTGCCAGCCAGGTGGAAGCAGCTGTGGGAAAGGCAGAGAAGCAACGGTTGGAGGAACTGACAAAACTTTGCAGAATACAAAGCTAATCTGAAGGCAAAATGAGAGAAATGGGAACAGAAATCAATTACAGAAAATCAGATAGAGCTGGTACCTGCCACAGACAAAAGAAAGTGGGGAAAAAAAAGATCACAGCCTTCAAAAGTAATAAAAAAGACCATCTTCAGTCTGTGGATGGGAAGTTAAAACCAGATGCTATAAGAGCATGAAAGAGCAAGAGCTGCCTTTTTGTTTTGTTATTTGTATGAGGAGAACTACGGGGTGTGGATAAAGCCCGCGTGGGATTTTCAAAGAAACACTTTAATCTTATCAGTATGAATGAATTTCTGCTACAAGAAACTTATGCAGAAAGATGACGAGGCAAGCAGTTCTTTGCCAGAGGCATCAAGAGCTCTGGAGAAACAGTATTTATTAACTTTCGATTTTTAAAAATGCATCCATCACAACATCTCTCAGGGCAGATGCATAAAAGACTGAACACAGTACACGATGAGTCCACTGATTAGTCTAAATCTAGCAAGTCAATCCCACCACAGTTTAATGCTGCTGGAATGACTCCGCCGAAAAAAACCCCAGTACCTAGGAAATCAGCAAGGCCTTTTTCTCATGGAACATTGTTTGTGACAAGCAAGCCACATTATTTTTATTTGCGTTACAGGGGCCCACCCTGAGACTGGGCACCCATTGTGCTGGACAATATGGACCAAGATTGTAAGCTCTTCAGGGCAGAGACTAAACAGACAAGAGACCCAAAAGGGGTATACCTCCATTTTATAGACGGGGAACTGAGAGATTGTTGTGACTTGCCCAACGTCACACACAGGGCCGGCTCCAGGGTTTTGGCCGCCCCAAGCAGCCAAAAAAAAAAAAAGCCGTGATCGCGATCTGCGGCGGCAATTCGGCGGGAGGTCCTTCACTCCAAGCGGGAGTGAGGGACCGTCCGCCAAATTGCTGGACGTGCCGCCCCTCTCCGAAGTGGCTGCCCCAAGCACCTGCTTGGTAAGCTGGTGCCTGGAGTCGGCCCTGGTCACACAGGTCATTTATGGCTGAGCTGGGAAATTAACCCACGTTTCCTGAGTCATATTCCATATTCCTTAACCACCACAAGTCCAAATAAATGACTTCCGTGGGTTGTCTGGTGTATGCTGTAGTACATACCATACGTGTTTAGTAGAAAGTAATTGGATACTACATTCTCTAGTGGAGAAATAGTCTGTGATCTTGTAATTAGAGACTGTTTCATTGCACACTCAAGGGGGCAGAATTAAGGTTGCACATTAAGATTTCCTGACTTGTCTGTGCTTAACTGTGCAACTTTAATATTCTCCACACAGATTTATAGATAAAATACACACCTTACACCAATACAGCCTGTATCTGTTGGTGGAGGGTGAGGCATGGGTGAGTAATCAGAATGTCACAATGGTTCTCCATTTGTGTGTGTGAATTAATTTTATGATTCTAGGTTTTCCCTTTTTAATCAAGGAAGCCATGGTTGCTTGGCAGTTTCTTCAAGCTGTCTCTGTTTTTAGTCAAGTTTGAATCACTGTTAGGCCACACCATATGACTTGCAGTTTTGGAACACTTATAAACAATATTGTACCCTCAAGGAATCCTACTGCCTATAATTAGATTATGAAATATATCAATTAATGTGTTAACATATCATCCAATGATGAAAGCCTCCATCCCATCAACTTTCACAGGATCAATAGGATGGTATGATGTGATGTACTGACCAATTTATTTTATTGCCAGAAGGATCAATACAGCAATTTTAATGGCACTACTCATTAGGTAAATTTTATCAGTTCTGCAAAAACACACACTGTATACATTCAGCTAACATTTTCCATTTTACAAGCTATCTTGGTGCAGATTTTTGTCACTGCAGAGGAACAACAATAAGGCCAACCCGTGGGAGTGCTGCTAATAGAGAATGAAGAGAAGAAATTCTTGAATTGACTATACCCCGATGCTAGGAGCCTGGATAATAAACAATAGGAATTGAAATTGCTCATTTATGAGCATAAATTTGGTCTAGTTGGTATTACTGAAACCTAGTGGGCTGAGTCACATGTTTGGAATGTTAAAATCAACGTTATAACCTATTTAAGAAGGATCAAGTGGGCCAAAGGGGCGGGGAATTGGCACTCTGAAAAGTGGCATTACCTATTTCCGAGTCACTGATAACTTGGAAGAAAATGACCTTGAATGCTTATGGATCAATGCCCAACAGATAAAGCACAAGACCAGGTATTAGTTGGTCTTGGCTAAAGACTGGCAAATCCCATTAGGGAACAGGATGGGTGATTCCTTCCACACCTATCTATAATGTGTAGGAAAAGAAGCTGTGTGAGGATGAGGGACTTCAATGTGTGACATATATTGGAGGTCCATGCTCCCAGTGCTAAAACATCCTTGGTATGTGTAAATATTCTAGGTGATAATTTCCTAACACAAAATGTGGTGTCTTCAATACAGGGGAAGTCTATAATAGATCTAGTCTTGATAGCTAAAGAGGAATGATCACAGAACTAAAAATTAATAGTAGGTTAGGTACAAGTGACTGTGACTTGATCACATTTATAATGTGCCAACAGAATAAAGTCCAGACCAGTAATATATATACTTGGTGCTTTTAAAATGCCAGTTTCACAAAGCTGAAAACAATTATTAGCCAAATCAGCTGGGAGGAAGAATTTAACCAGAAAAATGTAATGATAATTGGGAATCATTTAAAAACTACCTTATTAGGTGCCCAAAAATCCACAATCAAGGAAGAAGGCCATAGTGGTTAAAAAAACTGACCCAGTGAAAGCAGCAATACATTTTAAAAAAATGGAAGAAAGGGGAATTTGAATCAGAAGCTAGGAATTGTAGTAAATAGGTAAAGGACATAAAGGGACACAAGGAGAAATCTATGGCTAGCAGGCACAAGGACAATAAGGAGTTTTTTTAAGTCTATTAAGAACAAAAAGATCCTAACAGTGGTATCTGTCCTTTACTTGATGGAAATGGTAGAATCATCAATAATAACACAGAAAAGTCCAATAAATATTTTTGTTCTGTATTTGGGGAAAAAAAACAAATGATATAGTCATATCATATGATAACACTTTTCATTCCACTAGTACCTCAGGAGGAGTATTAAACAGCAGTTACTAAAGTTAAACATTTTTAAACCAGCAGGTCAGGATAACTTGCATCCAAGAGTTTTAAAAGAGTAAGATAAGGGAGCGGCCGATACAGGACCTGATTAAGGAAGATAATATAATTAATGCCAACAACATAGGTTATGGAAAATAGATCCTGTCAAACTAACTTGATTTTTTTTTTTTTTTTTAGATTACAACTTTGGTTGATAAAGGTAATAATGTTGATGCAATATACTTAGACTTCTGTAAGGCATTTGACAGGGTACAGCATGACATTTTGATTAAAGAACTAGCAAGACATAAAATTAACATGGCACATATTCAATGGATTAAAAACTGGCTAAAAGATAGGTCTCAAAATGTAATTATAAACAGGGTATCATCATTGACTGGATGTGTTTCTAATGGGGTCCCTCAAGGATCAGTTCTTGGCCCAACACTGTTCAACATTTTTATTTAATTACCTAGAAAAAACATAAAATCATCACTGATAAAGTTTGCAGATGACACAAATATTGGGGACGTGGTAAATAATAAAAAGGACAAGTCACTGATACAGAGCGATCTGAATTGCTTGGTAAACTGGGTTCAGGCAAACAATGTGTGTTTTAAGATGGATAAATGTAAATGTTTTCATCTAGGAACAAAGAATGTAGGTCATACTTACAGGATGGGGGACTCTATCTTGGAAGGAGTGACTCTGAAAAAGATTTGGGGGTCAAGGTGGATAAGGAGCTGAACACAAGCACCAAGTGTGACGCTGTGGCCCAAATTGCTTATGCAATCCTGGGAGGCATAAACATGGGAATCCTGAATAGAAGTAGAGAGATTATTTTACTCTGTATTTGGCACAGGTGCAACCACTGCTGGAATAGTGTGTCCAGTTCTGGTGTCCACAGTTCAAGATAGATGTTAATAAATTACAGAGGGTTCAGAGAAGAGCCACAAGAATGATTAAAGGATTAGAAAATCTGCCTTATAGTGATAGACTCAAGGAGCTCAATCTATTTAGTTTCACAAAAAGAAGGTTAGGGAGTGATTTGATTACAGTACCTACATGGGGAACAAGTATCTAATAATGGACTCTTCAATCTAACAGAGAAAGAGACAACATGATCCAATGGCTAGGGTCAGTGGTTCAAACTGCCTATGTGAAATGAGTGAAATGAGTCACTGGTCTCACTCCAGATCAGTGGTTCTCAACCTGCGGCCCAGTCAGCACAATTGCAGCCCATGTGACATCCTCAGGGCCGTACAGGTAGTATGTATATTGTATGGATGCGGCTCACATAACACATAGCTGCATATGTGTCCTACAGTGGTAAATAGGTTGAAAACCACTGCTCCAGATAGTTGTGTCCACATGTCACCAGGCAAACCTGTGGGTAGTTTGAGAAGAAAAACCAAACACTGAGTGAGAATGGGGACCAAATTACACTCCCATACCTGGGTAAAATAGTTCCTGAACAGGCCTGGAGTCCTGGGTATGCCCAGAACAGGCTCAAGCCTGTAGTTTTTTTCTGTAGCTGGAGAGGCTTTCGGGTTCCTTGGGTGTAAATTGGTCATCTTTCATTAAATTATCTTATTTAAATATTTAACAATATGAAGTGGCATGTTAACCCTTTGATGACTTTGCATAACTAACTGTTAATTGGAATTGCACATGTATTGAGTGAACAGATATAGAAAATGCATCTAAATAATATAAGCTGAACTGATTAATAACAGGCCACAGTTGGGGGTAAATCAATTTAATTTTCATATGTATAATTGTGGTCAAATTGTCCCATAAAACCATAAGTAATTCTTTCCCCTCTAAAGCACCAATATCTGTCCATCAAGTTTAGAGACTACATTATTTAATCTCCTGATCAAGGTATTGAAAAAGAAATCCGTGATCTTTCTAATAATTTATGGATTTGTTTATTTTGTGCCTGATTCTCGCTATAATCTTCCAAAGGTGCAATGCACTTCAATAGTTCAGCAAACAAACAGACTTAAGTCCTAAAGGATCAATTTACAGAGAACATCCGTTTTTCCAACAGAGCGCCTACATCAGCTGTCTGTTATCGTCTTGCTGGTGAACATATTAAAGAGGAAAATATTATATAAGCAGAATCAGCTTTTGCTAAGTAGATCATTCCTTATGAGCCGTGGGTAGGGTGACCAGACAGCAAATGTGAAAAATCAGGACGGGGGTGAGGGTGGGGAGGTAATAGGAGCTTATATAAGAAAAAGACCCAAAAATTGGGACTGTCCCTATAAAATCGGGACATCTGGTCACCCTAGCCGTGGGGGAATAGTTCCCAAGTGAGCTAAAACAAACAAACCAGCCTCTCAGTCCAATACTGCACATCATTCTCTGAGGCACCAAGCTTCACCTCCCAAAAGGTTGTAAAAGCATTTAGGCCCCATGTTATTTGATGCCTTAGGAAGTGTGTATTATTTTTATTTATTTTTATTTATTTGTATTACATAGTGCCCAAAGGCCCCAATCCCATTATCCCAAGTGCTGTCCAGAAGGAGAGTAGCACACAGCCTCTACTCCAAAGAGCTTACAGTCTTTAAAAAGTGATGACAAGAGGAACAAAACACACTACACAAGCAAAATGGTCAATGGTTGAGAGTGATGCTAGGCTGTCAGTTCCAGCTTTTTTTTTACACACACACACATATACACACACACACACACACACACACCCTGGAGAGGACCAGCAGCTGGCTGGCTAGGCAGTAATGCAGAAGTTCATTCTCCCAAACCAGCAGCTTTTCTGGGAGTCAGAGAAGTAATACTAAGGTACTGGGGAGAAAATACGCCACTCATCATTGGTAAGGGGGACTGTTTTGTAAATAATCAATACTTGTGTTCGGGGGGTTGGGTTTGTACAGTATTTCTAATCTTCTCTACTGTCTTTTTTCAATAGCACCTAAGTGTCTTAGGAGCCTAAGCCCCATTTTCCACAGTGACCAGGGCCGGTGCTTCCATTTAGGCGACCTAGGCGGTTGCCTAAGGTGCCAGGATTTGGGGGGGGGCGGCATTTTGTCGTCCTCGGCGGCAATTCGGCGGCGGGGGGTCCTTCCACGCTCCGGGTCTGCGGCGGTAATTCTGCGGCGGGTCCTTCACTCGCTCCGGGACCTGCCGCTGAAGTGCCCCGAAGACCGGGAGCGCGGAAGGACCCCCCCGCCGCAGAATTGACGACAACGACGGGGAGCGCGGAAGGACCCCCGCCTAAGGCGCCAAAAACCCTGGCGCCGCTCCTGACAGTGATTTAGACACTTAGAAGCCTAAGGAGCTGTATACATAGTGGAACTGGAGGTGTTATTTCCAGCTTGGGTACACATACCGAGTGCACTAAAAACAGTGTAGCTACAGTGATGTAAGTGGCTGGAGGGGCTACCCGCCTCATCCGAAACCCTAGGTACACATTTGGGTGTCTAGCCCTTCCCACAGCTACACCTCGGTTTTAGCGCGCTAGCTTGAGCAAAGCTTGTGTAGGTACGTCTGTCTGTGCTGAAAATTACACCTCCAGTTCTAGTGTAGACATACCTCAGTCTCAGGGAAAGCTAATGGGAGTTAGGTACTTCTGAAAATTGTACCCCTAGTGCCCCTCTCCCACCCCACATTTTACACACTTCTCTCTCTCTCTTTTTTCACTCCTCACTTTCTATCTTTATACACCAGAACTAGTCCCAATCTCAAGGCTCATAGATGACCTGGACACACAGTTTTCAACCAGTTTTTGGCTGGGAGACCTCCCACACTGGCTATCCCACTCACATTTACGTCTTTATGCCTCCCTCTCCCCCACTCCCGGTTAATCTCAATAAATTAGCCAGTTCCTTTAGACACACACACACATTCTGACTTTGATTCACTCTCATTTTCTCAGGTGAGGAACAAATTTCACCTGTCCCATTCCAGCAGGGGCAGCAGTGTCTCAAAACTAGAAGGTCCCAGCGGAAGAGCAAGGCGGTGTTTAATTTGGTATCATTCCCCTACCAAGAGGACATCTTTATTGGCCTGTTAAAGAGCCATAGAAGCCCAGGGTATGAGTTGACTGGCGCATCTCCAAACACCCAGTCACTCCCCTTCCCAGGTAAACACAACACATTTTTACAGCCGTGTTGGCTGTTTTTTGGTTACAGGTGGCTTGCTGTGCTGCAGCCCTGCACCAGGGCAGAAATACAGCTGCTGGGAGCCATGTGCCCTCTTCTCCTGGCATATGCCAGAGCTGATTCAAGGCCTCAGTGGTCTGTTTTCAGTTGAGGAATTACCTACAAAAGTGTCTTGTGATCTTCAGCTGTTTCTCCCTCATTTCATTTTATACCAAAAACACTGTGAGGCATTTTCTGTGACACACAGTACAGCCAAGTGTAAGAGAGGGGAAAACTCCACCTATGAACACAGACAGTCATGTATCACTCTATACATGTCATTTCTCATCTCTTATGAGATGAGAGATCTTGGAGTCATTGTGGATAGTTCTCTGAAAATATCCACTCAATATGCAGCGACAATCAAAAAAGCGAACAGAATGCTGGGAATCATTAAGAAAGAGATGGATAATAGGACAGAAAATATCATGTTACCTCTATATAAATCCATGGTATGCCCACATCTTGAATACTGTGGGCAGATGTGGTCGCCCCATCTCAAAAAAGATATATTGGAATTGGAAAAGGTTCAGAAAAGGACAACAAAAATTATTAGGGGTATGGAACGGCTTCTGTATGAGGAGAGATTAATAAGTCTGGGACTTTTCAGCTTGGAAAAGAGACGGCTAAGGGGAGATCTGATTGAGGTCTATAAAATCATGACTGGTGTAGAGAAAGTAGATAAGGAAGTGTTGTTTATTACTTCTAATAACACAAGAACTAGGGGTCACCAAATGAAATTAATTGGCAGCAGGTTAAAAACAAATAAAAAGAAGTATTTCTTCACACAACGCACAGTCAGCCTGTGGAACTCCTTGCCAGAGGATGTTGTGAAGGCCAAGACCATAACAGGATTCAAAAAAGAACTAGATAAATTCATGGAGGATAGGTCCATCAATGACTATTAGCCAGGGTGGGCAGGAATGGTGTCCCTAGCCTCTGTTTGCCAGAAGCTGGGAATGGGTGACAGGGGATGGATCACTTGATGATTACCTGTTCTGTTCATTCCCTCTGGGGCACCTGGCACTGGCCACTGTCAGAAGACAGGATGTTGGGCTAGATGGACCTTTGGTCTGACCCAGTAGGGTCATTCTTATGGAATATTATTTATTTTTCTGGCCAGCTTGGTTAGGAAGATGTTAACTCTGGACTCAAATAGAGTTCAGTTGCTCCTGAATTTTTTTAGATGAACATAAGAATGGCCATACTGGGTCAGACCCATGGTCCATCTAGTCCAGTATCCAGCAAAATTGAAGGGGGGGGACCCTAAGTTTTATTGAATCAAGAAAAAATTGCTTATCAAGGTGTCCTGAATAAACATGTGCCCTTCCCCAGTGACATAAAGCCAGAGAGGAGTACAAAGCAGTTAATCCAACATCAGGGGATTTTGCAGCAGGAACCATCATCAAAATCCAGTCTGAATTCTTTTCCATGCAGGTTACCTGTGGCACATGCATCACTACCCCCCACTTTAAGAACCATTTGCAATGAAGTGAACACACTGAAATTTTCCCATGTCTTACATCCACAAACTGTATAATTTTATTGGGTATAATCTTGACTTGGATGGTAGCCAGCTCCCCCCTCACTATACGTATCAGCATACAAAACAAATATTTGATATGAGTCAGCAATGCAATGCTGTTGCAAAAAAAGCAAATGCAGTTTTAGGTTGCATTAACAGAGGCATAGCCATGCAAGTCATGGGAAGTGATAGTACCATTCTACTTGGCGCTGGTTAGGCCTCAGCTGGAGAACTGTGTCCAATTTTGGTCGCCAATGTATAGAAAGGGTATGGAGAAACAGAAAAGGATCCAGAGGTGAGCGACAAAGATGATCAAAGGGATATTGGAATACAAGCCATATGAGCAAAGGCTGAAGAAACTGGGTACATTTAGTTTGGAAAAGAGAACATTGAGGGGAGGGCAGGACATGATAGCAGTCTTCAAATACTTGAAAGACTGCCATAAAAAAAGACGGAGAAAAGTTGTTCTCTCTTGTCACAGAGGGCAGGACAAGAAGCAATGGGTTCAAACTACAGTATAGCAGCTTTAGATTAAATCTCAGGAAAAAAATTCCTAAGTGTAAGAACAGTAGGACAATGGAACAGACAGCCTCGGGAGGTTGTGGAAGCTCCTTCACTGGAGGTTTTCAAAAGGAGGCTGGATAGCCACCTGTCTTGGATGGTTTAAACACAACAATCCTGTGTCTTGGCAGAGGGTTAGACAACATGATCCTTGTGGTCCCTTCCAACCCTATAATTCTCTGATAATGGGCTCTTCATTCTAGCAGAGAAGGGTATAACACGATCCAATGGCCGGAAGTTGAAGCTAGACAACTTCAGACTGGAAATAAAACATACATTTTTAATGGGGAGAGGAATTAACCATTGAAACAATTTACCCAGCATAAATTTTTGAATCCAGATTGGCTGTTTCTCTAAAATATATGTCCTAGGGAAGTCCTAGTTATTCTGGGGAAGTCCTATGGCCTGTATTATACAGAAGGTCAGACTAGATGATCACAGTGGTCCTTTCTCACTTTGGAATCTCTGAATCAACCTTGTCCTTACCAGCAAGATGAGTACATAGGTAAACAAGCACTCCTATGGGCTTAATATAACCATTGTTCTCCCTTCCTCCTACCATCCAAGGCCTTATCTACACTAGACTTCTATGGGAAATCTCCATGGATGTTTTACCATCATGTTGTCTAGATCTGCTCTGAGCAGGGTTAGGCAACATGGTGGTAAAAACGCGAGTTCCCTGTCCGCTATTACCAATAGACCGCCACCATCAATGGTGAAACAAAGGCAGCTTTCCCCAACAAGGCTAGTATAGGGTCAGCTCACTTGTAATGTTGTGCCTAAACATAGAGCCCTAAATTCAGTGGAGCCACTCGCATCAATAAAGTAAAGATTGCACATTTGGGCTCATACATTGCAAACTATTTGAATCTCGGGCTGAGGGTGGCATTTCCAAAACGCACTGAGGCTTGGCCTAACTTGGCTCCAATTGGAATCAATGGAAATCTTACCAATGACTTCAATGGATGCACAGTTAGCTTTCAAAAATCCAACTCTCTGTATTTTTGATGTCCTTGAAAGTGCTTAGCATTCTTTAGGCACTACTGTGAGTTTGAAAATCAAAATGATAATATTGCAACCAGAGAGCTGCAGCCACTTCATAGGCAGGTCCTTGTTGACCGGGCTATTTTCCACTGTTGAATAGGGGCAGTACTACCCATTTTTAACCCCTCTGGTGCGCATCAGTAGAGGTTAAGTAGAGCAGAAGTTGCTCACAACAGAAACATGGACTTTATCTTTGGAGGAGAAGGAAGGGGCAGTGTTGTGATGTACTGTGGCTGGGCCACTATATTTCAATGCCTGGATTCTATTCTCAGCTCTATCATTGACTCAGTGACCTTGGGTGAGTTTTCCTGTCTGTCAAATGGGTGTAATATTTATTCCTTCTCAGGAGCGTAGAAAACAAGCAATTTAAGCTCCTCAGCTGCACATTTTTATTATCCACAGCTGAATCCCAGCTTGGCAAATGGCAGCTGGAATACCTGTTTTTAATTGAAATGAGCTGTACCAGACAGATTTTCATTAACGTTCATACATAACACTAAAATTGCTCTTTACATTTTAATCGCCCATTAAACTAATAAAGATCATGGTTTTCTTAATGATATGGTAGTTCAGTAGATTTTCAGTAAAACATAGTTTTTTCCCTCCATCCAAGTATAGCTGATAAATTTCCATTTCCATGCATTGCAGTTACTGTTACACAATACATACTTCTGATCATTTAAAATCCGTTTTGTTTATGCTTGTCCAATAAGCACAGCATTTGCAGTGTTTGCTCTTTAGTGCAGGGACTGTTGTCTTCCTCTGTATTTGGAAAGTATCTATCTTACTGAGAGTAATGGAAATGTACAGATAATGTGGTTAATTCTTTCCACAGAGAGAAGCAAAGAATACACCATAAACTGTAGCATTATCAGGGAATAACTTATTATTTTATAGCATCCACAGGTGTGCTGGGTACTTCCCAGAAGCCTCTGCCCCAAACAACCTCATGATCCACATTTCAAATGATCTAGTGAGTAATGATTACAATGAGGTGCCACAAGGAAGGACAAAAGTCACTGCAATACGTATCCCAGAGTTACTCAGTGGAAGTGAGTAACCACCTGCCACCTACCACCTGCGTAGCCATTCGTTGACTTCCACGATTCGACGGTCTCTACCACGGCCTTTTCCTTGCACAGGGAGGATGGACGAGAACACCACTTGCGCCTCAAACTCCTTTATCCTTCTTCCCAGAGCCACGTAGTCTGCAGTGATCCGCTCAAGGTCATTCTTGGCAGTATCATTGGTGCCCACGTGGAGAAGCAGGAAGGGGTAGCGATCCGAGGGCTTGATGAGTCTCGGCAGTCTCTCCGTCACATCGTGTATCCTAGCTCCTGGCAAGCAGCAGACCTCTCGGTTTTCCCGGTCAGGGCGGCAGATAGATGACTCAGTCCCCCTGAGGAGGGAGTCCCCGACCACCACCACCCTCCTCCTCCTCTTGGGAGTGGTGGTCGTGGAACCCCCATCCCTAGGACAGTGCATCTTTTGCCTTCCAATCGGTGGAGTCTCCTTCTGCTCCCTTCCCTCAGATGGGCCATCTAGTCCACTCTCCGCATTAGCACCTGTAGAGAGAACATGGAAACGATTGCTCACCTGTATCTCCATTGCTGGTGCATGGACGCTCCTCTTTCTCCTTCTGGAGGTCACATGCTGCCAAACCTCCTCACAATCCTTCTGTCCCTGCTGCGCCTGCTCTGAATCTTCAGAACATTGTGGCCGTAGAAGCATCTCCTGACGTCTGTCCAGGAAATCTTCATTTTCCCTTATGCAACGCAGAGTCGATACTTGTTTCTCCAGCCCTCGAACCTTCTCCTCCAATATGGAGACCAGCTTGCACTTTGTACAGACAAAGTCGCTTCTGTCCTGCGGAAGAAAGACAAACATGGCACAACCTGTGCAGGTTACAACAGCTGATCGCTCACCTTCCATATCACCGTCCTCTTAGGAGCTTCCTCAACTGTTGCAGGAACTACGCGGGGAAACCTGCAGATGAAAGCCTCAGTGCGCTCTCCCTAGGCAAACTCCCGCTGTTAGCCTCTGCTGTTCGCCGCTCAGCTGGTTCGCTGCTGACTGCCCTTATATACCAGTCAGGCCCACTCAAGGCCCAGCTGGAACAAAGCACTCCCAATTCACACTTTTCAAACAAACAAGCAAGCAATCAAGCACACGGTCAAACTGACCAACTGTCCCAGCAGCAGACACTCAGATACTCACCAACACAGCCCCCCTAATGCAGCACTTAGCGTACCTCCTCTCGGACAGCTCCCAGGCAAACTCCCGCTGTTAGCCTCTGCTGTTCGCCGCTCAGCTGGTTCGCTGCTGACTGCCCTTATATACCAGTCAGGCCCACTCAAGGCCCAGCTGGAACAAAGCACTCAACGAAGTCAACGAATGGCTACGCAGGTGGTGTCGGAGAGAAGGCTTTGGATTCTTCGACCATGGGATGGTGTTCCAAGAAGAAGGAGTGCTAGGCAGAGACGGGCTCCACCTAACGAAGAAAGGGAAGAGCATCTTCGCCAGCAGGCTGGCTAACCTAGTGAGGAGGGCTTTAAACTAGGTTCACCGGGGGAAGGAGACCAAAGCCCTGAGGTAAGTGGGGAAATGGGATCCTGGGAGGAAGCACAAGCAGGAGAGCGCAAGAGGGGAGGACTCCTGTCTCATGCTGAGAAAGAGGGACGATCATTGAGTTATCTTAAGTGCCTATACACAAATGCAAGAAGCCTGGGAAACAAGCAGGGAGAACTGGAAGTCCTGGCACAGTCAGGGAACTATGATGTGATTGGAATAACAGAAACTTGGTGGGATAACTCACATGACTGGAGTACTGTCATGGATGGATATAAACTGTTCAGGAAGGACAGGCAGGGCAGAAAAGGTGGGGGAGTTGCGTTGTATGTAAGAGAGGAGTATGACTGCTCAGAGCTCCGGTATGATACTGCAGAAAAACCTGAGAGTCTCTGGATAAAGTTGAGAAGTGTGAGCAACAAGGGTGATGTCGTGGTTGGAGTCTGCTATAGACCACCAGACCAGGGGGATGAGGTGGACGAGGCTTTCTTCTGGCAACTAGCAGAAGTTGCTAGATCACAGGCCCTGGTTCTCATGGGAGACTTTAATCACCCTGATATCTGCTGGGAGAGCAATACAGCGGTGCACAGGCAATCCAGGAAATTTTTGGAAAGCGTAGGGGACAATTTCCTGGTGCAAGTGCTGGAGGAACCAACTAGGGGCAAAGCTTTTCTTGACCTGCTGCTCACAAACAGGGAAGAACTAGTAGGGGAAGCAAAAGTGGATGGGAACCTGGGAGGCAGTGACCATGAGATGGTCGAGTTCAGGATCCTGACACAAGGAAGAAAGGAGAGCAGCAGAATATGGACCCTGGACTTCAGAAAAGCAGACTTTGACTCCCTCAGGGAACAGATGGGCAGGATCCCCTGGGAGAATAACATGAAGGGCAAAGGGGTCCAGGAGAGCTGGCTGTATTTTAAAGAATCCTTATTGAGGTTGCAGGAACAAACCATCCCGATGTGTAGAAAGAATAGTAAATATGGCAGGCGACCAGCTTGGCTAAACAGTGAAATCCTTGCTGATCTTAAATGCAAAAAAGAGGCTTATAAGAAGTGGAAGATTGGACAAATGACCAGGGAGGAGTATAAAAATATTGCTCAGGCGTGCAGGAGTGAAATCAGGAAGGCCAAATCACACTTGGAGTTGCAGTTAGCAAGAGATGTTAAGAGTAACAAGAAAGGTTTCTTCAGGTATGTTAGCAACAAGAAGAAAATCAAGGAAAGTGTGGGCCCCTTACTGAATGAGGGAGGCAACCTAGTGACCGACGATGTGGAAAAAGCTAATGTACTCAATGATTTTTTTGCCTCTGTCTTCACGCACAAGGTCAGCTCCCAGATTGCTGCACTGGGCAGTACAGCATGGGGAGAAGGTGACCAGCCCTCTGTGGAGAAAGAAGTGGTTCGGGACTATTTAGAAAAACTGGACGTGCACAAGTCCATGGGGCCGGATGCGCTGCATCCGAGGGTGCTAAAGGAGTTGGTGGGTGAGATTGCAGAGCCATTAGCCATTATTTTTGAAAACTCATGGCGATCGGGGGAGGTCCCAGATGACTGGAAAAAGGCTAATGTAGTGCCCATCTTTAAAAAAGGGAAGAAGGAGGATCCGGGGAACTACAGGCCAGTCAGCCTCACCTCAGTCCCTGGAAAAATTATGGAGCAGGTCCTCAAGGAATCAATTATGAAACATTTAGAGGAGAGGAAAGTGATCAGGAACAGTCAGCATGGATTCACGAAGGGGAAGTCGTGCCTGACTAACCTAATTGCCTTCTATGATGAGATAACTGGCTCTGTGGATGAGGGGAAAGCAGTGGATGTGTTATTTCTTGACTTTAGCAAAGCTTTTGATACGGTCTCCCACAGTATTCTTGCCACCAAGTTAAAGAAGTATGGGCTGGATGAATGGACTGTAAGGTGGATAGAAAGCTGGCTAGATCGTCGGGCTCAACGGGTAGTGATCAATGGCTCCATGTCTAGTTGGCAGCCGGTTTCAAGTGGAGTGCCCCAAGGGTCGGTCCTGGGGCCGGTTTTGTTTAATATCTTTATTAATGATCTGGAGGATGGTGTGGACTGCACTCTCAGCAAGTTTGCAGATGACACTAAACTAGGAGGCGTGGTAGATACACTAGAGGGTAGGGATCGGATACAGAGGGACCTAGACAAATTAGAGGATTGGGCAGAAAAAAACCTGATGAGGTTCAACAAGGACAAGTGCAGAGTCCTGCACTTAGGACGGAAGAATCCCATGCACTGCTACAGACTAGGGACCGAATGGCTAGGTAGCAGTTCTGCTGAAAAGGACCTAGGGGTCACAGTGGACGAGAAGCTGGATATGAGTCAACAGTGTGCTCTTGTTGCCAAGAAGGCTAACGGCATTTTGGGCTGTATAAGTAGGGGCATTGCCAGCAGATCGAGGAACGTGATCGTTCCCCTTTATTCGACATTGGTGAGGCCTCATCTGGAATACTGTGTCCAGTTTTGGGCCCCACACTACAAGAAGGATGTGGAAAAATTGGAAAGAGTCCAGCGGAGGGCAACAAAAATGATTAGGGGTCTGGAGCACATGACTTATGAGGAGAGGCTGAGAGAACTGGGATTGTTTAGTCTCCAGAAGAGAAGAATGAGGGGGGATTTGATAGCAGCCTTCAACTACCTGAAGGGGGGTTCCAAAGAGGATGGAGCTCGGCTGTTCTCAGTGGTGGCAGATGACAGAACAAGGAGCAATGGTCTCAAGTTGCAGTGGGGGAGGTCCAGGTTGGATATCAGGAAAAACTATTTCACTAGGAGGGTGGTGAAACACTGGAATGCGTTACCTAGGGAGGTGGTGGAGTCTCCTTCCTTGGAGGTTTTTAAGGCCCGGCTTGACAAAGCCCTGGCTGGGATGATTTAGCTGGGAATTGGTCCTGCTTTGAGCAGGGGGTTGGACTAGATGACCTCTTGAGGTCCCTTCCAACTCTGATATTCTATGATTCTATGATTCTATAAGTGTGTGCACCATCATGGTGGCTATGCTAAGTTTTAGTATTTCATACATTTATATGAAGGAAGAGAGAGATATAAAATGGGAATATTGCTGACTGATTAGTTGTCACCATTGCAGGAGTAGAGAACTTTCAGTGAAGAGAGTGGGACGGTTCACTAGACCAGTCAATCTAGTAACTAGACAGGCGTTACATGTTGGGCACGCTGTAAAAAAGCTCGAAGTTGCTTGTGAGAGAAATGGATGAATGTGATGTCAAGGCAGTGGACACAGACAGAGAGGAAGGGGTGGCAATGGCAATGGAAATGAATAGGGTGGAAAAACAGGGAGGAGTGAAGTTGAGGACCTTGAGGGCAAGGGCAAGAATTTTAAATGGGGTATGGCAGAGGAGGTGGAAGGTGACTTGAACTGAGGCATGTTTGTTTCCCTAATGAAAAACTCAGAATTTGTGACTTCCAGTTGACTTTATCTCCTGTGGAGATCCCAGTTGCCAGTAGCTGGTATAGCCATATGTATTAGCTGCAGGCAGGATGGCTCACTAATATCACCTCTGTGCAGTGCTGGGAAGATGTGCTCACCATCTCCACTTCGCTTTGAAAAAGTACTTCTTGTAATGCTTTTCAACTTGACTGGTGGAAAGAAAACTTTAGCAGCAAAGCTGACGGTTAGGCATGAAATAATGACGGCTGACTGCTACCCACAGAGGAAGTTACTTGTGGGGGACATACTGTAATGCAGTTTCCTTGAATATTCAATGCAAAAATAGAATCTGAGTGGGATTTTTAAAGGCTATTTTAAATATTTATAACACTATACAGATAGTTCTATTATGATCATTTAAAATCCTTATCCTAGCAGCAAGCACTCCCTATGATGTGATGCAAAAGCCTATTGTTGAAACTAGGGTGACCAGATGTCCTGATTTTATAGGGACAGTCCTGCTATTTGGGGCTTTTTCTTATATAGTCGCCAATTACCCCTCACCCCCTGTCCCGATTTTTCATACTTGCTATCTGGTCACCCTAGTTGAAACACACAATCTTACAATTCCGCCTGGCTCAGCCAATCAATCATGTCAAATAAACAGAAAAGATTCCATCAACTGGGGGGAGGAATAGCTCAGGGGTTTGAGCATTCACCTGCTAAATCCAGGGTTGTGAGTTCAATCCTTGAGGGAGCCATTTAGGGATCTGGGACAAAAATCTGTCTGGGGATTGGTCCTGCTTTGAGCAGGGGGTTGGACTAGATGACCTCCTGAGGTCCCTTCCAACCCTGATATTCTATGAAATATCTAAAGAAACCAAGTTATTTCCCTTGCACTGACAATTCTGGTAGCACTGGCTGTTATCTTTGGACACAAACATGAGGAACCTATGGATGTGCCTCCCACAAGTCCAACCCTTCCTCCACAGGAAGGAAACAGACCAGGTTGAGGATTGCTTTGTAGGGTGAAGTATGGTTGCGGAGCTACTCTCTCCAGGCCCCTGTGGTATCCAGGAAGGGCTACAGGGATCTACTCCCAAGCATCCTGGCTAATGGGATGTTGGCTCCCCTGATGAGGCTCGTTTAGCCTGGCAATTGATTAACTGGTCACTTTAGTGAATTACTTAATTGTCTGTCTACTATCTGATGAGTTCCTGGATAACGTCTGCAAACTGTTTATGTCTAACATACTTGCCAAACCACCCGTACACTCTGAAGTGCTGACGTCTGTGCAAGCAATGAAAAAACAACACATCTCTTGGTCCTGATGCCATTCCAGCTGAAGTTTTCAAACATGGAGATAATGTTCTCATTGACAAGCTTTCTGAATTCTTCTCACATATCCGGCTTCAAGCTATCATACTGCAACAACGGAAAGATGCCAACATCATTACAGTCTATAAATGCAAAGGCTCAAAAAGTGACTGTGGTAATTATTGCACCATCTCCTTTCTCTCCATGGCTGGTAAGATTCTTGGAAGGATCCTCTTGAACTGGCTCCAGGTCCAAATTATGAACAAAGTTCTGAGTCACAGTGCATCTTTCACGCTCAGTAACTGAGAAAATGAGCAGAGAGAATGAACCACAAGTCACTTAATGCATTACGGCGAGCTCTCTGATACTATGAGGGTGATATAAGGAATAGAATAAACTAGCAGGTCTCAAACTTGATTGCGCCGCAACTCCCTTCTGACAACAAAAATTACTACGTGACCTGGATGCGGGCCGGAGCACAAGCCTCACCATCCTGGGCAAGGGGGGCCAGAGCCCAAGCCCCCACCCCAGCTCCACTGCCCTGGGCTAAGCCCTCAAGCTTCAGCTTAAGCCCCAAGCTGCAGTGAGTCTCATGCTGGCCCTGCTGATCCCCTTAAAATGGGGGCAGGACCCACTTTGGGATCCCAATCCATAGTTTGAGAACCACTGGAATAAACCTAACAGAAGCGGATTCCTTTTTATTTACAGTGCTTGGAGTAGTGGTTGTTTCAATTATTCTTCATCACTTTAAATAGTACAATCACTAGGCAACACAGCGTGAACAGCATGATCTAATTCAGCCTCCTCGTCCTTTGCTGTTTAAAATGTCTCTCTTATGTTCGTGAACATGATACCACCTGGTGTTTTTATAAAGCTCAGATACATTTTAATGAACTGAGTGTCTCTCTCGTTCTCTTTCCCCTGCCTCCAACCGCATAGTTGTTGGTCTTCTCCTTAGTTTTCATGTGTGTAGAACATGAGCCACATCTTGCCTCTAAGTTAGAGATGGGGCCATTCAAAACTATGGATCTGAATACCCCTGAGCTAGCGTTGGGGCAAGGATTTACCTTGTGGTTGTTTGCATTTGTCTCTTTAATTGCCTGATCCAAACGCCCATGAATGTTAGGATGCAGCTGCTGCTTTCCAGGCTCACACTTGTTGGCTCGATGCAAACCCAAAGCCATAATTAGTTAGTGTTGTATTTTGACAATGTTGGATTCCATCATCTTTTCCTAAGGACATGGGAAATGTTAGCTGCAACATCCCTATTTCCTCTGCTAGTGAGTCATAGCCAAAGAACAATAAATATAGGTTTGAAAGAGCAAGTCCACGTTGAACCACTGTTTAGACTGTTATATTTCTGTTCATTAACGTAGGCTTGGTTTGTAGAGTAACTGAATGATGCAGATACCTGCTGAACATGCAGGTAAGTGTTACCCCCCCCCCCCAAAATCCTAATTTTTAGCATAAATGATTTTTTTTTGTCCAAAAATCTCGTTCCAGAAGTTCACTATTTGCTGTTCATGTGTTTAAAAAGTTTCAATCATCCAATCAGGGAGCAGAAACAATACCACATTAAAGTACATGACTGATAAATAAGAGAATAATCAAATCAAACAGTTAATATAGCCCTCTTAGGCTAAAACTAGCTCTGCACACTATGAATTCAATGAATACTGAAACGATGCATTAAAGGAAAAGAAGGATTGATTTGATAGTGACAAGGGGAGCAAATTAGCCATGTGTACTATTGGAATGAACAGTAATTCAAGCAGGTCTACGTGTAACATTCTCCCTTTGTCCTACAAACTCTTCTGATTAACCTCAGGCCAAATGTGAATTTTTTTGGACAGGAAGGATGATCCAGTGGCTAGGATGCCAGCCAGGGACTTTGGAACGCCAGGTTCACGTCCATGCTCTTGCCACAGACTACCTGTATGACCTTGGGCAGGTCACTTAGCCTCTATGTGCCTCAGTTCCTCATCTGTAAACTGAGACTAATATCTCCCAGTCTTCGAATATGTTATAAAGAAGATGGCAGTCAATTGTTCCCTGTGTCCACTGAAGGTAGGACAAGAAGTAATGGGCTTAATCTGCAGCAATGGAAATTTAGGTTAGATATTAGAAAAAAAACATTCTAACTATAAGGGTAGTTAAGCTCTCGAATAGGCTTCCAAGGGAGGGTGTGGAATTGGATCATTGGAGGTTTTTCAGAACAGGTTAGACAGACACCTGTCAGGGATGGTCTAGGTTTCACTGGTCTTGTCTCAGCGCAGGGGCTGGACATGAAGACTTCTCAAGGTCCTGTCCAGCCCTACATTTGTGATTCTATTTCAGAATAGTCAAGTGCAGTTGCAAAGGGAGGGTGCTCCTTTTAAAGGGATGTACATATAAATCTAAATAAATAATACAGTACTGGTAAACCATTAGGCTACCTCCTTACATGGTAGGTTATAAGGCAGATTTTTCCACTCTAAAATACATAAAGTACAGTAGCCACAGTGACAGCTTAGGGCTCATGTTGCTATACAAATCTTCCATTTACTTAGCAGCAGCTGAGGACCTCTCTGACGCAGCATTCATCTGAACAGCCAGCTTTGGCTTTGTTTTAATTATTTTAATTGAATCCAACATTAAATAGCTGCATACAAGACTTGTGTAATTTGATGGCAGCAGTTCGCTTTCTTTGCCAGTAACTACTTGGCTGCACCTCTGTTGTCAAGGTGAGACACTCCTGAGAGCAGCAGCCTCTCCTGCACTGTTGTCATTTTGTTCTGTGCTCAGGGAGGCGTGACACGCTGTGGCATGACTCTGAGAGACAGCAGATGTTTGTATTCACCTTTGCGATTACCAAATCTAACAGTGCTTGTTAGAGTGTGACAAGCTGGGACTAGCTCACTCTGACCAATGAGATGTCCAAGGTTGCCTCCAAAACACCACTTTGATAGCACATCACTGCAGGATGTTGTTAGGACTCAGGCTTCTTCCATAGCTGCACTGCATTCTGCAGCTGGCGTGCAGTGATACTTAGAAATGTTATAAGTAATGGGCATTGAATTCCCCCCAGAGATACAGGATTTCTGACACAAAATCTGAGCTACGTTCTCATGTTACACTTCTTTGTCTTCAAAAACCAATGCTGCCAATTATACCTCAGCTATTTCTCTTTGATTTTACCAATCTGGTTTCCTTCCATTTTCTGAAGCTCTATATAATAATCTGTTTCCATTTCACAGTCAGTCACTCACTCATTCTCCTGGGTTTTGTTTTCAACAACATTAGTTAATTTATAATAGACTTTTACTTTATTTTTTGCCTAGAAAGAATCTCTGTGAGATTCAGCACCACTTTCACAGCAGGGATAATCAAGTATTTTTTGTCAAGGTTCAAAGTTCTTGGTCCAGGTACAGGCAAGGTCCAGACTCCAGAGAAAATAATAAAAAATATTAACAATAATAGGTAATTAAAAAGATTTCAGGGTCCATTCTGAAGCATCTGGCAGTCCAGATTTGGTCCCTGGTCCACCTATTGACTACCCCAGAACTAGATGGTAAACTCTTGGGGTGAGATGGTGCCTCCTTAGATGTTTGGACAGTACCAAGCGCATTGTCAGCATGCAGCAATAAACAATAGCAAATCCAAATATAGCTGAAATGGAAGTGGGGAACACCAAACTGCTAAGGTTGAGGTCATCTAGACCCTAGCCAAGCCTTGCAGTTTCCAGGGCAAGATTCAGATACAGGCCCCATCCTCTCATTGCCTTACTTCCTAGTCTATTTTATATATAAGCTCCCTTGTGTTTCCTTGTTCTTTTCCAGCCCTTTCCCGCTCCCCTTTTTCCTGATGTATTTGGATCTTTCTAGACCCTTTGCCACCATTGTTTAGAATTTGAGTGCCTCACAATCCCCATTATATACTTGGTGAACTGGTGCTGAAGCTAATTGACTGACCCCTAATCACACAGGGAGTCTGTGGCAGAGCAGGGAATTGAATGTCGGTGTCACGGACTCACAGATCATGCCCACTCATGGCCCCGTGCAGTCTGTGGAGGGTGCCCCTTTCAGTGAGACAGCCCTTCTCGGGGGTCCAGTCTCTCTCGGGGTTGGCCCTTCCACCTCCTGGAGCCTCACCTCTCTGAGCCTTAGCACACCTATTTCTCGCCATGGGCCCTCTCAGGGAGTCCACTCGCTCTGGACCCCCAGGGCCTCCACCCCCCGAAGGGGTTGGTGCAACCCTGTTCTCTAGACCGGAGTGACTCTCAGCCAGCGTAAAACAGGAGGGTTTATTGAGAATTGAACACAGCACGGGAAACTCTCAGGTCATCAGGCCTGGCCTCCCTCAGCACAGCACATCCCAGTCTCCCCTGCATCCAGGTGGGCTCTGCCTGCTCCCGCTCTCCAGCCCAGAGCCCCCTTGCTTCCCAGCTGGGCATCTGATGTCACTGGCCCCAAGCCCCGCCTCTGTCCATTGTCTTCTCTCCAGGTAAACAGGGTTGTAAACAGGGTGGCCTGGGCCTCCTCTCCTCTCAGCCCTCCTCTGGTCCCCTCTGGCTGGAACCAGCTGGTTAGGTTACTGGGGTCCTCTCTTCACAGCCCATTGTCCTCCCACTGGCTAGAACCAGCTGTGACTCCTGCGCTGGGTCTCCGGGTCTCCAGGTCACCAGTCGCTAGGGTATCCATCCTCCAGGCCATCGACTGGGGTCCCAAGTTCCCTCTCCGGTCCTCTGTAACAACAAACTCCCTCTCCCCTCACCTCGTTAAACCAGTAACACCCGGGGACACTGAGTCCCACTCCCTCTGCATGCAACCCACTGGAAAACACAGAAAAAAACAAGAAAACCCCCCACTTCATCACAGTGGCTTCCTCATGTCCCAGCCTAACACTAACCACTGGACCATCCTTCCTCTCCCCTAGCTCTATATTTTCTAGCTTGTCCTCTACCTAACCCCATGCACTGTTCTAAATTGTCTCTGCTTCCCAATCCTGGGTGCGCTTTTTCTTCATCATTGTACCAGAAAAGTCAGGAGATCCAAAGGAAGGCAGGTGACATGACTGGTTGAGCTAGGAGATAAAGCCAGCAGGGTTAATTCAGTGCAGTTGGCACAGAGCCAGGATTTCGGGTCTCCCCTCTCACACATTGCAGCTTTAAACACTGTCATGAGATCTAGAGATCTAGAACACTGTCACAGAGGTCTAGAACCAGCCTCTAGAAATGGAAGAGACCATGTAGCCTGTCTCCATATGCTGGCAGGGCTGTTCTGACTGTAAATTGTCTATTGTTCTGTGTAGCCTAGAGCTAAGGAATAGGGCTTCTGCCTTTCTTCTTTTGAGACGAGTCCACAGCCTAAGCTGAGACTAGATAAATAGATGGCGTTTAAAAATGTGTTAGCTACTGTATTTTAACTAACACATATTAAACCAGCAGTGTAGACCGGGTTTAAACACCTTTAGACGTGTTATAGCCAGGGCCGGCTTTAGGCCGATTCCCCCCGATTCCCCTGAATCGGGCCCTGCGCCCAGTGGTGAGCTGGAGCCGGTTCCCAAGCTCCGGCAGCTGTTTGCCCCGCCCTTGGCCCCAGCTCACCTCCCCCTCCTCCCCTGAACGCTCTGCCCCCCTTCTCCTCCCTTTCCCCCTCCCGCTTCCCGTGAATCAGATGTTCACGCGGGAAGCCTGGAAACAAGCAGTGGCTGGTAAGCTGGGGCAGGGAGGCGTGGTGTGGCCCAGTCTGGCTCCGGCCAAGCGGCTCCCTCCGGCCCCGGCCGAGTGGCTCCGGCCGGGCGGTGTGGCTCTGGCCTGGCTCCAGCTGGGTGGCACGGCCCCAGGCCCAGCCCCAGCACAGCTCGGTAAGAGACGGGGTCTCAGAGCAGCTGCTGCATAGAGGGAGGCTGAAACATAGCTGAGGGTTGGATAAGGCAGGGGCAGGGAGTCCCGGAGACAGGGAGTGGAGGGGGGGGGGGTGGGTCGGGCAGAGGTTCTGGGGGGGTGGTCGGGGATGGGGGGGTTGGGTAGGAGTGGGAATTCTGGGAGTCTGTCGGGGTGGTGGTGGATGGGGTCAGGGCAATTAGGGGACAGGGTGAGTTGGGTAGGGGGGTGGGGTCCTGGGGGAGGCAGTTAGGGTGGGGGGTCTTGGGAAGGAGTGGTCAGGGGACAAGGAGCGGGGGTGGGGGTTGATGGGTTGTGGTTTCTGAGGGGGGGCTAGTCGAGAGCAGGACATAGGTGGAGGTTGGATGGGGGGGTGGTAGATGTACTCACCGGGCAGTTCCCTACTGGGTCTTCGGCGGCGGGTCCTTCAGTGCCGCCGAAGACCCGGAGCGCCACTGGGTGAGTCATCCCTGCCGTGGCCTTGCCGAATCGGGCCCCGCACTTCCTACAGCCGGCCCTGGTTATAGCTGGCCTGGCTCATCCCAAGAGGGAACCTACTAAACTACCCCCAGGTACCAAACAGTGAAAGGTATTAGACCTGTGCACACTAATGTTTTAAGATGTTTGCCATTTCTAAACGAACTATTTCCCTAATAGAGACATTTTCTCAGCTCGCACTGAATAGCCTGTGTGGTATTCAGCCCAATTTCTTAATTTCATTAAAGCTAGTCCCTTTTATTATACTAAGGAATTTTGCTCGCCCTCTAGTGTTCACTCCTTTTGCGACCTTCCTCTCACAGTTAGTTGATCAGCTACGTTTCACAGAGTTAATTCTTAACTTTTCTATGGATCAGACAAGGGAGAGGGACCAGCTGCACGCTCCAGTCAGCACACCTCAGCAGGGAGCCCTGAGGTCATGCCCCCCCATGCAGCCCACACTATATGGGCAAGGAATTCTTAGTGGTAGATGGTCTCTTTCTGGCCCCAGCTGCTTTGGGAGGAATGAGAGCAGCTGCTGCATAGAGGGAGGCTGAAACATAGCTGATGGGACATAATCCTGAATTCCTCCCTTCGCTTCTAGCATTTACAGCGAAGATCCAGATCTCTACCTCCACTCTATGGTTCAAGGAAGGTAGATTTGGTCACAACTTGCTGCACCAAAATGGTGGAAAACTGGGGGTGTCAAGTCACCCAAGACAAGACAGTTGATTTTATCAATTCTCAATTTTATTTAACAAGTTCTTAAACAGGCCTTCAGTCTTGTCCCCTCAGCTCAGCATCATTTTTAACATGTTTGGATAGGCTGAAATTAGATCCCGAAGAAGCAATTCAATTGGAGAAAGTGTTCCAACCTTAAAAGAAGATGTAAAAGAGTAATAGGTCTAATTAGTAGATGGGGACTGGATTACTGTGTTCTTGTGTTTTATTTAACAAATTACAAGCTTTTCATCCTGCAGCATGCGTGCACCTTCTTAAGTTTGAGGAATAAATATGCTTATAAAGTGATTTACATACTCTAAAATATGCTGTGTGTTTCATTTAATGGATACTTGATTTTTGGTTGTTTCCCCTCCTATTGGGTTGAAGAAAAAAAAAAATCACTGCCATCTTAGTTAAAACAAAATAAAAACAGAAAACAGGCAAAGTTAAAAATGATAAAATAAACAAATACAAATAAAATAAAATGAAATGAAATGAATTAAAAATAAGAATACCCTATAAGTTAAGAAAAAGTAACATTTGAAAAAAGGCACAGTAAAATAAATAAATAAATAGACGAGTGTTGTCGATAGAAATAGAAAGAAGACAATGTTTAATACACAGGCAAGGGATAAACATAACTAAATATTTATCAAGACAATGCCCCCGCCCAAAAAAAGACAATGTTGGCCTTTATTTAAATACCGTGTATAAGAATAAAAACAGTGGCCTTTGACAGAACAAAACCAACAGAATAAGGAGCAGTTGGCAATCGTATATATTACATTTAAAAAACTAAAGCTAAACAAATCCGTCTTGTGCTTCATCTGATTTTTGCCTGTCTTTCTCCATGGCAAGTTCTTCAGTGCAGGGATTATATGTCGGTACAGTGCCTAGCACTTTTTTTATGCTAGTGTAGTTTAAAATCATCTTTCCTTGTACAGACGTTTCTCCACAACTCCCAAATAATTCTGGGTCTTTTCTCTCAGTTTTGACAAAATCCTTTTGGTAAAAAGGTGCCCCATATAGAACACCATTAACTATCTGGGGTTATACCAGAGTGTGTGTGTGTACACATATACACAAGATATTTGTTTTTACTTTGAAGGCCTTTCACAGCCTACCCCCACCCTAGTTCACCCATTCCCATTCACTACTGAAATGCTGACTCCCACTCCAATCAGCCCATGATGCCAGCCCTCCATCACCCAGTGAAATTTTCAAACAAGCACCACTGTGGTTTCTGCCATGCTATCCCTTACCCTTGGGAGTAGCTCCCCATAATCCATCTGCAAAACTGCCTCGTTGTCATCCTTCAGATCCCTCCTTAACATTCTCCTTTGCTGGGATACCTACGAAAACAACTTGACGATGGTTCAGCCACTGGTGTGCAGGATCATTGCTAACAATGCTGACCAATACGGTCTCATTGTTTCCTTGTACTCGCCCGTAAGTCTGTATCCATCTGTTGTTTCTTCTCCTATACTTGGATTGTAAGTTCTTTGGGGCTGGGATTATCTTTTGTTCTGTGTTTGTACAGGGCCTAGCGCAATGGGGTCTGGACATTACAATAATACAAATAGATATTATTATTAACAATAATATAGAAAGGGAGACTCACCTTCCTGTCTTGCGACACAGAGTCTCAGCATATGCAGTCCCAAACTGTACTGCTCTTATATCACATTCCAAACTCATGTCTAATTTGCTGTCCACAATCACTCCTAGGTCTCTTTCAGAGTTACTACTTTCCAAGTTTCTTTCTCCTACTGAATCTCGGTGTTTTGGATTATTTTCCCCCCAGCTGTGTTAACTCACATTTTTCCTGCATATGAGAGGATATCAGGCACTAAGAACCTGCATGGAGATATATGGCTCTTTACTGATTCCATCACAGCAGGAATCAGACTGGGAGTATAAACGATGTTTGTGTGTATCTGAGTCAGAGGGATGAGGGAGAGGGGAGACAAGGTCTTGCAGGGAAAAGCTCTAGAAGCAGGAAGCTCAGGCTACGGATTGTGGTATTTTGTTCCTAAAGGAAGAGGGGAGTGTGTGTGTGTTACAGACACTGGGATCTCTGTATTAGAGATCTGTCCTCGCTGGGCTTCAGCACTCCTCCGAATTCAGTATCATGAGAGAATTTCATTAGCACGCTCTTTACTTTCTTTTCTGGATCACTAAGGAAGATATTTTAAAAGATCCTGAGGTCACAGAATCTAGCTAGACACGGTGCTAGTGACTGTAACCTTTCACCTGTGGCCAGTCAGCCCATTTTCACTCCATGCAGCGCTGTCCATTTCCAAGTAGACGTGGATTTATTTGAGTGTGCAATATTTTGAGGGACGGTATGAAATAATTCCAATAGTACATTGACTGATTTCCCTTCGTCCACTAACCTTGCAATGCTAGTCAAAAAAGCAATCAAGTTGGTCAGGCAAGGTCTGCTCCTTATGCACCCATGCAGCCTATTTCTCATGGCTCCCTTACGCCTTAGGTTAGAAGGTTTAAGGATTTTACTTCTCTCAATACTTAATTGGGAAAGAAGTTACGCCACTCCACTCTGTCTCTAGCTGCAACAGTCAAGATTGTAAGATCCATGCTCAGACTCAAGACAACTAATACCTATCCACCTGTTGGCAGCCCTTGTATTATCAGGATGGGGAATCGAGCTAAAGTCCATTAGCAAAGCATTCAGTGCAATTGAGTATATTTTCTGTAAGAAATGCACCTTCTTAATGCTATGGGAAATAATTCAGATATTAAGAAGCCTCTTGTAAGAACTGTAATCTTAAAGTTCTCCTTTTAAAAAAACAAATATTTCTACATTAAGGTCTGGGAACATCTCTAAATATTGTATTCAAGACATTAACAAAAAAATCACCCTGTTCAGCAAAGATTTGTAAGATATTTGTGTTGACTTTTAAGCTAATGTTGTAAAACTCTTGAACTATTCTCATTGGCATCTGAACATTTTTCAGCCATATGCCAATCACACAATTAATATAAGAATTTTTATAATGTGGAATAAAAACCAAGTAACATTTCAATACAAGCATATAAAATTGCTGGGAAAGATTAAATGATTGGGGCTATTAAAATATACCAAGTTGGCAGCACCCCTAGATTCTCTAACAAAGTGCAATGTAATTGATATATAGTAGACTTATGAAAAATGAGCTGAGTAGCCATTTCACCTTAAAGGTATATACAGTTTTAATGTAAACAAGAAGCCCAAAATTGGGTCCAGCTCTGGCTTTACATACATTTACTTACACAGACTTTTAAAATCAAGATCAGAGGAACACACTGCATATCTGAAGGAAGGGAAGTCTGAATTCATTTTGTAACATTTGAAGGCCATGTAAAGTAATACATTTCTTACTGTAGAACTCAGAATATTTGATTAGGGAAATACTGCTCATTTGGCATCCTTCAGCTGAATACCAGACTGAAATCTAACCAAGGCTATTTCTGAACTTGAAAGGATTTCAAATGTTGTTCAGCAAAACTAATTCAGTTTAATTAAACGTATCCATATTTTATAGACAAAACAAAGCTAAGATGCTGTACAAAGCTTATGAGATGGCAGCTATCCAAAAGATTCCACTCCTGGGAAAATGTGATATCAGATAGCCTAGTGTAATGTAAGTGATCATTTTAGAAGACTAAATCTGATGAATAGCCTCTTTGCCGAAGATAGATTATAGGCAATGCACTAGGTATGCATGGAATTCAGCAACTTTTTCTACAGCCGCGCTCTAATTTAATCATGGCAATATATTCAGTCATTCAGCCTGATAAGAATGTTTTCTGCATTAAGCTTTTTTAATTGCATGTTGTGAACATCCAGCATTTATCTTTAAAGTTTGGCAAGAGCCTTACTTTTTTAAAAAAATATTCACTTTGGGCAAGTCAAAGCTTTGTATAAAAGCAAATTCTGTAATTTACTAGACTGAATATATTCAAACTGGCCTGACATTTTATTAGCGTTTCTAAAAGAAAAACTAAAATACTCCTTCTGAGAGCAATTAATTCACCCAATTCACCGAATTGAGATGAGTTTCAAACACCAATGAGGACAGATAAATAATACAAGGCGATCTAGAGAGAGCAGAAGAAATGTGGGCAGAAAGATGACCGGTTTGTCTATTAAAATTTGCTGTCAATTTGAATTTAGTTCCCTTGAAAGTGAGAAACCCTAAGGACCAGCTAGATCAAGAAATGAGCAGTCCAGTTGGGGTTCAAGGTTCAACTAAGCTCTGGCTAGCACCCCTACTGTAGCAATCATGAGATGTAAACATCGATCATGCCAAACTTAGTGATGCAGACAAATAACCATGAGGAATTTACGTTTTTCTCTTGTGCCTTATACCGAATTTCATCACATGATTTCAGGAATATGGGAAACTACAGAGTCACTCCCCCTATATTAAGATGTTGCACTGGTTTTGGTATTCAGAATTCAATGTGCTGTACCACAGTACTTTTTTTTTTGCCTTCTGCCCTAGGCAAACACATGTGTCCTTATGAGTCTGAGCCCTGTGGCAGGACACAGTATTGCCAATACCCGAGTAGAGCTGTGCCACTCTGCCACTTGCCTGGGAACATGCTACTGCTCCAAAAAGGAGCAAAGCTACCCATTCCCCTGAGTGCATGCTGCAGACCACAGCTGTGCAGGATGGCCTGGCAGATTGACCACACTTTCTAAGGGCCATGGAGCTCTGTTAGGAGCAGGAATCACTTCAAGGCTAGCGCAGGGGAGGGGCAGAGAGGAAGGAGTGTTGTGGTTAAGGCACTGATCTGAGACTTGGAAGACCTAGGTTCAATTCCTGCTTGTCAAAGTCTTCTACCGCAACCTTCAGTGAGTCCCTTAACTGCTGTGTACCTCAGTTCCCCATCTGTAAAATGAGGATTTAAATTTCTTTGACAACTCAGCGAAGACAAATTCATTAATGTTTGGGAGGTGCTCACATACTACCGTGCCATGGGCCATATCAGCAATTATGAAAGGTGGAGGACATCTGCCCGCCCCCCTCTCCCCCCAGTAGCACAAGGCATGCTCTCCTCCAGGTATATTCATTGAAGCTGGAGGTGTTTGACAATTTTTAGCATGGGGAACAGTGTTTTTTTTTTTTTGCCATAATTTATTTTTAAATCCACATTCCACTGAACCAGTTAAATTTTATTTGTGTGTATGTGTATATATGTATTGTGACAGACCCAGACCAGTGGGGTACAGGAGTCTGGTAGAGGGCAAATATACTGGTCACTGGATGAGTAGTTTTCTGTTCCCTGAGTGACCTGAGCAGGGACTGCACTAGAGTAATCAGGAACCTGCTAGAACCAGTTAAGGCAGGCAGGCTAATTAGGACACCTGAAGCCAATTAAGAAGCTGCTAGAATCAATTAAGGCAGGCTAATCAGGGCACCTGGGTTTTAAAAAGCTCACTTCAGTTTGTGGTGAGAATGTGAGGAGTTGGGAGCAAGAGGTGCAAGGAGCTGAGAGAGGGTGTGCTGCTGGAGGTCTGAGGAGCACAAGCATTATCAAATACTAGGTGGAAGGTCCTGTGGTGAGAATAAGGAAGGTGTTTGGAGGAGGCCATGGGGAAGTAGCCCAGGGAGTTGTAGCTGTCATGCAGATGTTACAGGAGGCACTATAGACAGCTGCAGTCCACAGGGCCCTGGGCTGGAACCCAGAGTAGAGGGCGGGCCCGGGTTCCCCCCAAACCTCCCAATTGACCTGGACTGTGGGTTCTTCCAGAGGGGAAGGTCTCTGGGCTGTTCCCCCAACCCACATGGTGAATCTCTGAGGCAAGAAAATCCACCAATAAGTATAGGACCCACCAAGATAGAGGAGGAACTTTGTCACAATATATAAACAAGTGAGGAACAATGAGGGCTGATGGTCTAGTGGGTTAGGTAAACTCACCTTTCTATAGACACACCCAAGGGAGTATGCTGTCCTAGGTCAGAAGTGAAAAATGAATGTTTTAGTTTCCTCCTAGTCCCTATTTATGCACATGCAAGCCAAAGAACCACCACAGTTTGGGTCATTTGCAATTTCCAAGAAAGGTATAGCACTGCAAAAGCCCAGTGGCTGTTGATCAGGATGCAGCATTTACAGGCAAGCATGCATACAGTCTGCCAGAGACCAGCACTATTAGTTCCTCATCCTTCACCACAATCTTCATGTACAAATTTAGTATGGTGTTTAGCAAGGTGTAACTTCCAAAAAAAAAAAAAAAATGCTGGGAAAATAAAGCTAAGTACTCTACTTCTCCATGTTATGTTTAGTCATAACAGAAAGAGGCTCGGTTCTGGTCTCAGATATTCAGGTGGCCATTGCCCTACAGTTTGCATCTTTGTAGTTAATTTTACATAAGCACTCGCTTATCTGGGATGAGAAAGTAAGCCTCAAGATACATCATTTAAATTGATAAAGTGGTCTGGCAGGATTAGATTTTAATGTTATTTTATGCATAGATTCCAAGGCCAGGAGGGACCATCATTTAGTGATCATCTAGTCTGACCTCCTGTATAACAAAGGCCATAGGACTTTCCCCAAAATAATTTCTAGCACTTATCTTTTAGAGAAGCATCCAATCTTGATTTAAAAATGGTCAGTGATGGAGGATCCACAACAGCTCTTGATAAATTGTTCCAATGATTAACTGTTCTCACCTTTAAAAATGTATGCCTCATTTTCAGTCTGAATTTGTCTAGCTTCAACTTCCAGCTATTGAATCATGTCATACCTTTCTCTGCTAGATTGAAGAGTCCATAATTAAATATTTGTTCCTCATGCAGATACTTATAGACTGTAATCAGGTCACCCCATAACCTTCTTTGTTAAGAGAAATAGATTGAGCTCCTTGAGTCTATAAGTAGAAGGCATGTTTTCTAATCCTTTAATCATTCTGGTGGCTCTTCTTTGAACCCTCTCCAGCCTTCTTGAATTGTGGGTACCAGAACTGGACACAGATTTCCAGCAGCAATAGCAATACAGAAGTAAATATAGAGATACAATAACCTCTCAACTCCTACTCGAGATTCCTCTGTTTATGCATCCCAGGATCACACTAACTCTTCTGGCCACAACATCATACTGGAAGCTCATGTTCAGCTGATTATCCACTATGATCCCCAAATCAGTTTTTAGTGTCACTGCTTCCCAGGACACAGTCCCCATCCTGTAGTATGGCCTACACTTTGTTCCCAGATGTATATAATTACAATTAGCCATATTAAAACTCATAGTTTGCTTGCACCTAGTTTACCAAGCCATCCAGATTGCTCTGAATCAGTGTCCTCTTCATTATTTACCATTCCCCCAATTTTTGTATCATCTACAAACTTCATCAGTGATGATTTTTGTTTTCTTTTGTTTTGTTTTCAGGTCATTGATAAAAATGTTAAATAGGGTAGGACCAAGAACTGATAGTTGTGGGACCCACTGGAAACAAACCTGCTTGATGATGATTCCCATTTTACATTTACATTTTGAGACTTATCAGTAAGCCAGTTTTTAATCCACGGAATGTATGCCACATTAATTTTATATTGTTCTAGTTTTTTAATTAAATGTCACGTGGTACCAAGTGAAATGCCTTACAATAAGCCTTAAGTAAATTATGTCAACACAATTATCTTTATCAACCTAACTTGTAATCTGATCAAGATGACCTCACTGCACATTAAGTGGTGGAAGACATCTGGCTTGTAGGAAAAGGTGTGTGGCCCCTTTAAGGGATATAGCTAGAGTGACTGGCTGCGGCAGCTTCACACCAGGTTGGCATGGGGACACTGAACCATCCCACCAGTAGCTGGAAGAGAGGAGGAGACTATTTCCACATTGGTGCAGGAAAAGGTCTTTTACTGCAACCAGGTGGAACAGGGGGGAAAAAAATACATCCAGTTTTTTTATAGGATCTATTTATCATAAACACATGTTGATTGGCATTAATTATATTACCCTCCTTTAATTCTTTATTAACTGAGACCCATATTGGGGGCACTATTATCTTGCTTGGGATTGAAGTCAGGCTGACAGGCCTATAATTACCCAGGTTATCCTGTTTACCCTTTCTAAAAGTTGGCACATTAGCTCTCCTCAAGTCTTCTGGAACTTTCCCAGTACTCTAAGACTAACTGCTCTAAATCAATATTAACAATCCAGAGAGCTCTTCAGCCAGCTCTTTTAAAATTCTTGGATGCAAGTTATCTGTACCTGCTTATTTAAAAGTATTTAACTCTAGTAGCTGCTGTTTATTGAACACTTCTGCCTTTTCTGCATTATTACTGATAATTCTATCATTACAATTGTCCCTTGATTGTGGCTTGGTGGGCCTCTAGTAATGTGTCTTTAAATGGTTCCCGATTGTCATTCACCGTTTTCTGATTAAATTCTTCCTCGCAGCTGATTTGGCTTTGTGAAACCAGTCTTTGTAAACACCAAGTACAGTATATGTATATATTACTGGTCTGGACTTTATTCGGTTTGCACATTATAAATGCGATCAAGTCACGATCATTTGTACCTAAACTACCATGAACTTTCAGTTCTGTCTTCGTTTTTTCTTTATTTGTTAAGACGAGGTCTAATGAAGAACTCCCCCGTGGTGGCTGCAACACTTTTTGAGTTGGAAAACTAGCTCTGCACACTATGAATTCAATGAATACTGAAACGATGCATTAAAGGAAAAGAAGGATTGATGTTTAGAAATTCTAAGGATGTTTTAATACTGGCAGCACAAGACCTCTAGCATGTGTCACTCAAACTGAAGTCCCCCCCATGATCACACAGCTTTATTCCCTATACATTATAGACAGGTGCATAAGGAGGCAGTCATCCTGTTCCCTAGCATGATTGTGGTCTATAGCAGAGATCAACTCATACACCACCTTGTGCTTTATACCTGTGTGGACATTCAGCCATAAACATTCAAGATCATTTTCTTCCAAGTTACCAGTGACTCGGAAACCGGCAATGCCATTTTTGCCCACTTGATCCTTCCTAAATCAACTTTAATATTCCAAACACGGGACTCATCCCACCAGGTTTCAGTAATACCAACTAAATCAAATTTATGCTTGTAAATGAGCAATTCCACTTTCTCTTGTTTGTTACCCAGGCTCCGAATATTGGTGTATAGGCAATTCAAGAATTTCTCCTCTTCATGTCCTTTGGTTCCTTGATTAATTTTGTTCTCAACATCTCAACTTTGTTCTGAGTGCTCATATCTTCCCTCTTTTTATCCTCCCCCTTTGCTATTAGTTTAGCACCCAGCTTGTCCCCGAGATTTGTTCCTCTTCTACTGAGGTGGAAGCCATCCAAACTATAGATCCCCTCTTCCCATAGAAGGTGGATCATTGTTCCACAAAATCAAAACCCTCCACTCTACACCACTTACCTAGCCAGCTGTTCACTTCAAGAATCTTCAGCCTTCTGTCTTTCGTGGAACTGGAAGGATCTCAGAAGACCGCTTGTACATTCTACAGTACACTTACAGTCAGGAAACATGGATCTACCATCTGTGAGACATCCCAGACTCAATGTCATTAATTCAGATATGAACCACCACCAATGGACCCTTGCCCATCAACTTCAGAAGCCTACCCAATCTTAGAATAACATCTCATGTCTTGGCTCTAGGAAGACAGTACATTGTCCCTGGTCCTGGCTGAATTTTCTCTTTCTGTTTTTTCTTTTTTTGGATTGTTTCAACACAGTTGACAGAATTGTAAGTATAATGGAAATGCAAACTGGCTGTAGAGGTTTAATTGTTTTCATGGGGAAGCTAAAGAGATATACATATTATTTATTTCAAAAACTTCAGGAGCTTTTAAATAAATGTGTATTACATACAGTAAAAACAAATCTGCATTTCATTTAATAAGTCATATCTACTGTTCACCATTTGAGCTTGGAAAAATATTTATTCTTTAATAGTTTTAATCCACTTTCTTTATATTTTGAGATTACAAACCTGCCAAAAATCAAGAAAAATTCAGACTGGAGCACACTAAGCTTTTGTTATGAAGCAAGCTTGAATTTTACAAAAAAGATACAACAAATACTTCAAACCTGGAGTTTTTCAATTATAAATGTGCTACTAACAAAATGTCATCAGGGGACTTAGATTGGAAAATTGTCTTGGAAATCTTTATAATCCCAAACCAACCATCCTGAATATATGCCATGGAAAAAAATAACCTACTATCTGATCTGAGGCAAGTCCATTGTTCATGAAACTCATTTATCAATGTCCGCAGATACTCATCTGCCCTGATGCCAGATTGATTTTGTGCCGACTTCTGACATAAGAGCAAAGATGACCTAGAAGAAAAAAACTGGGGGGAAATAATTATCTATGACTGTTGAGCAGATGTAGTACAAGCTCTTCATCCTCTGCCAGAGAAAGCCCTGTATCTAATGGCACAAAAGAGTCCTCGTCGCTAAGTTTAGCCTTTTTCCTTCTCAGGGGCATTTCTTCTGCTGCTTTATTGCTGCTCTTGCTTCTTTTCCTTGTTCCGTTCTTCTCCTCAAGCTCACTGCAGAAACAAATCAATTACTCTTTTTAACAACTGTGGTAATCAATATCATCATGCAATCAAACAATTCATTTTAAACACGGCAAATTTATGGCCAGATAAGAGGCAAACATAAAATTACTATTCAGAAGAGGAATTAAATGAACTCTGAATGTCTAAATTAGAATCCCTTTCACTTAGAAGTGAATGTTTTGTTGTCTATTTAGTAGTTAATTGATTAAAATATATCAAGAAATCAATTCTGGTGTTACACAATACTTGTTGCATTCTGTAGTGATAGAAAACTTGATTTGGTGATACATCAGTTGACCTAAACAACGGTCACAATGTTAGAAATGTCATCCAGAGCAGAATCCAAACTTTCTCAACATTCCAGAGTGTGGCTACAGGGGTGATTTGGGCCCATCTCATTTGAGGCCCATTCGATGTTTTTAAAATATTTTCCCTAAAAATAAATCCTTGGAAACTACTACATAGGCCTTTGCCATGAGAGGAACAGAGATATCCAACAACAGGATTTTTCAGCCGCTTTAAATGTGAGTTGTAACAGCATTTCCTGGGCATGATTTTATACTAATGGGGCTCAGAAACTGTGTTCTTTATAACAACTGAGAACAATTATTTATAGTCAGAGCAATCGGGAGGAGAGTGCATCACCATCTCCAGTGAAGTGGGGGCAACAGCACCACATTTAATATTAGGGTTGGAAATAATGATTAAAAAACCATAGAAAATATGGAGAAGATGAACTTGAAAATAAAATGGCTTTGTGCAGCTCACATAGTTTTTCCTCCATGGACCATCTATGGCTTCAAACAACCACAGTCTACTTCAGAGATTTGCATGCACAATATTACATTAAGTACCTCCAAAATGTAAGCACATTTCAGCTCAATACAAGAAACACAAACATCGCTCTTGTGTTTCATGTTTTCCCAAATGCTCCTGACAAAAGCACAGCTTTTATTGTGAACCGTTGGGTATGATAATCCTTACTTTTTTCCTAATTAAAGTCAGCACATGGGATTTCTACATGATGCACCAAGAACAAATGCACAAATCTAAAATTGTCTCAGGGAACCCTTCGGGTTCTAGCAGGTCAATATGCCACTCACCATTTCAAAATGCTAGTAAACACAGATGGCCCTATTGCTTTAAAATACTTGCTATCCAACCCATCAACACGCATACATGTAACTGGATTTGTTTTTAAAGTATTGTTAAAATTAGAGTTGGTTGAAATGTTGTTGAAAACAATTTTTCTTAAAAATAAAAGTTTCATGAAATATTTTCATTTTGGTAGATATGTTCCAGTTTTTCAATTAAATACCAAAACCTGAAAATAATCTGCTTTGGAAAATGATTTTCTGTTACAACATTTGGTTTTTAAAACTAAAACATGATTTTTTAAAAACTGAAAATGGTTTTTGATTTCAGTTTTTCATAAAATAAAAAAAACAAATTAATTTTTTTCCCTGAAACAATAATTGGCATTTTTTGGCCAGCTCAGTTAAAATACCCAATAATATTAAATGCAAACTGTACATTAACTCAGTGGTGACAAAGCAAGAACTGTACCAGGAAACTCAAGGTAAGGATGACACACACCTTACTTCTTTCCCCTCTCTCACAGTTGAGCATTGATATTGCAGCTCACAAAGTATATAATTATTGTGTGCAGCGCCCCATGCAATGTCCAGTCACTTTGAGACGTATTAAGATCAGAATGCTGGCGTTAACTGAGATTTCTTTCCTCTGCTGCTACTAATCTATGACATAAATTCCAAATATTAAAGACAAGTTCAGGAAGGAAAGTAATAAACATGAATACAGCCTTTCCAGCAAGATTTAAAGCTGCAAAACCCAAGCCTTACCTAATTTTTCTGCTTTTTATGTATCCACATTGACTTCAAATGGTCCTCTTACAACTGTACTTTAGAAAAATTATTTCATGCTGTGCATAATTTCCTTACTAAACCCCAAGTTTAGATGCTCACCCTCCTCTCCCAACCTTTAAAAAGCCCCAGCTCCTTCTGGAAGAGTCCTGGACCAGCTTACAGACCCCAGGGAAATGGCCCTACTCCTCTGCCAAAGAGGGAGTCAGCGTCAGGGACTCCAGGACCCAGCTACTTGACACCCAAACACATGGGTAGTCACCAGTGACATCAGCAACTTCAGCAAAGGCTTTTTAAAAGCCTCAGCTCCTGTTGGACTAGGGCCACATAGAGCTATATAAACAAAGGTAGACATGGTCCATTCCCCAAAGAGTTTATAATCTAAGACTCATGCTGGTAGGTGGATCTTGTTAGCTGTAACCAGGAGATAGCAGAGTTAGTGTCCCTGAGACATAGGTAACTAGGGTGTGGGACAACGGAAGTCCTACAGGGAAACCCAAGGAACAGACAAGCTTGCAGAGAAAGCTTATGCAGAAGAGTTTTATGCTCGCTGATGTTATGTGAGCCCAACCTCAGGAAAGGTGTAGATCTGGAGAACATATAGTATTGACTGCTGTGTTCAGAGGAGGGTAGAGCTCATCCACCTCTCTTTACTCTTCCTTTTACTTATCTGCAGCCCATCACACTTTGCCAGACTTCCTTCTATTTTCATCTCCCTGCTCTGTCCAAACTCTCCCATCCTCAGATCCTCTACCGCCTGCCTTGCTACCATAATATTAGTGCCGTACAGCTCCTCCCAACAAAATCAAGTGAATACATTTCACTCCGTTTATAAACTATTATGAATCATGTAAAGAGGGAAAGTCCTATGCACTTACTGAGACCAGCCAGAGGAGCACATAACCTATTTGGGGTTACCACATACCCTGTAACTCTTGTCTTCCTTTCTCCTGTCCATTTTTCTGCACACTTCTATCTTATCTAAATTAAGATAAAAGCTCTGGGGGCAGGAGCACATCTTTTCTATGTTCTTTAAACCATCCATCACACTTGGGCCCTAGGTAAGAGCTTGTCTATACAGTCAGTGTGTGGCAAGCCAAGTGTAAATCTGCAGTGCTATAGCCTGCTACGTGCTAACTGTCCACTTGGACCCTGCTACTGTGTACTAAAAGCTCCATAGTGCACTTGGATGTATGGCTGTTGGAAACCGCAGTACGTCAAAGCATACTATGTGATGTTTAGTGCACGGTAGCAAGGTCCACACAGCCAGAAAGTGTGTGGTAGGCTAGAGTGCTGTACATTTACATACTGACTCGCCACACACTAAGACTCTGGGTGGAAAAACTCCAAGTTACATGTCAAAAACCAACCAACCCAACCTTATGTGTTAAAGCAACATTAAGATGCAAGATCAAGCAATCAAAAGTGAGGAAATACCAGAATTAAGATTGACCATGACCATGCAATCTTAATTCAGCCCCCTTGTGTGTATGTATTATGATACAGTCTTTAATAACATGACTGTATACCACTTTTTCCAGCCAGTCCCAACCTACTCCCATAGCTCCTATTCCCAGTCTCCTTGCCCAGCCAGTCCCGTCTCACCTACCCCAACTCCCAGTCTTGTTCTCCTCCCCCCGACGCCAGCCTCTCCGTCTTCTCATATGTCCATCCAAGGCTCCTTGTCACAATCTACTCTCCAGACTCCTTAGGTCTAGCTCTTGTCCTGCTGCATTTGAATCAGTCAGCTTTCTCCTCCTCACTACATGGGATGGGACACACAATATATTTTCCCCCATCCTTGTTCTCAGAAACACCTGAATTGTTTTGGCTGAAAATTTCCAATATACTTCAGCCTGAGGAACACAGGCGAAATGGCTAAAAGTTGTCAAAGTTATAAGCAGTTGAGAATGGGGTCTTATAATGGGAAACGTCAGGCAACCTGATCACGCAATGTTACCAGCCCTGCCTGTGATAACATGGAACGCTGCATAGTGGTCACTGCAGAAAGAAGACTATTAGAAAACATTGTTAGCAATCTGGAAAAATGAATAAGTCAAAGATTTTTGTGTACACTTAGTTGACATTTTGCCATTATTCAGTTTTAGTGCAGTTTGGCGCACACACTGTACTGTAGATCACATACACTACTTTAAAGGTTATTTAGGGAATTGTTTCCCAATGATACAGCAATTCCAAGAGTTGCTTCATTAGAAACAATGTTTACTCCAAGTAACTCCCGATAATCAGTGCACACGTGTGCCAACACTGCGCAAAAATATGAGGCTCAGTTGTATTTTAGACTCTTTGGATAAGGAATTTCCAAATCAGACATACCTGGACTGGCAGTAACAAAATTTGGACTCAGATTTTCAGCCCAACCTTAACTTTTGGGGAAGTGCAACAAATTGCAGGCACATTAAAATGCCTACATTGTAAACCTTCCATAAACAGGGTTTATAATTAAAATGACAGCTCAAAATATGACTACAGTGGCACAGCCAAACACCACCAGAACACAGGTCCCTCCGGAAAATATCAGCATTACAATATGTTCTTCCTTTTTCTAACTTAGTATGAAGAGAATGACAAAGTTTCTATCTTGCTGCCTGACTTGCCTTCGTTGTGTTGAGAGTGCAGGTGTGTGATCCATATGTCTGCCTACCTGTTCTGTTCTTGTAAAAAGGACGAGAATAGACACTGCAGATGTCAACCTCTGCCTACTCATTAAAATGAAAAAAGGAGACCGGGGGAGGCGGGGAGGGGGAGAAGAAACACATGACACAAACACGTGTATCCATATCCCATGCAATCAAAGAACCTTACATTTATTCTGCCTGCCCAGTAGAGAATGAGAGGAGCTAAACAATATTGCATCTCTCATGTAAGAAAGATTTTTTTTCTCAGAATTATGACATTTAAAAAAAAGGTTTAGATCTGTTGTGATTTGGGTCTGTCAACCTTGCAGGTGTCCCTTAAGGCTGTTTGCTATTGATACTTAGTTTATAACTTCTTGGGGGCAAGGATCTTGTCCTATTTCTCCATGCAGTCCTTAGCATACTTTGGGTGCTATATAAACACTAAACAACATATGTTGACAGTATATGTACTTTTACTAATGTCAATTGCAAAAGTTTTCCAAGGAACCTATTGTACGCTTAGCGCAGTTTATGGGAGTTCATTTTAAAAAGAGTAAGACTAAAAGCCTAATTAAATAAAAACAATCTTAGCTGCTGTGTCTATTATTTTCAGCACTTGAATAGGCTTTGAAACCTCAGTTGCATTCATAATTGACTGATAGTGCATCTAGGATGCTAGTTCAAAACAATCTTAGTAATTAAAACAACGAAGAAATAATACAACGTAAGAAGCAGCTGGCTTATAACAAATACAAAGAAACCCCCACCTCAAACTGGAGATGGAGACACCATTGGAGTGGGGTCCTGCAAGGATCAGTTCTGGATGCAGTTCTATTCAATATCTTAATCAATGATTTAGATAATGGCATAGAGAGTACACTTATAAAGTCTGCGGATGATACCAAACTGGGAGGAGTTTCAAGTGCTTTGGAAGATGGGATTAAAATTCAAAATGATCTGGACAAACTGGAGAAATGGTCTGAAGTAAATAGAATGAAATTCAATAAGGACAAATGCAAAGTACTCCACTTAGGAAGGAACAAATCAGTTGCACACATACAAAATGGGAAATGACTGCCTAGGAAGGAGTACTGCAGAAAGGGACGTGGGGGTCATAATGGACCACAAGCTAAATATGAGTCAACAGTGTAACACTGTTGCAAAAAAAGCAAACATCATTCTGGGACGTATTAGCAGGAGTGTTGTAAGCAAGCCACGAGAAATAATTCTTCTGCTCTACTCTGTGCTGATTAGGCCTCAACTGGAGTATCGTGTCCAGTTCTGGGCACCACATTTCAGGAAGGATGTGGACAAACTGGAGAGAGTCCAGAGAAGAGCAACAAAAATGATTAAAGGTCTAAAAAAACATGACCTATGAGGGAAGGTTGAAAAAAATTGGGTTTGTTTAGTCTGGAAAAGAGAAGCCTAAGAGGGGGCATGATAACAGTTTTCAAGTATGTAAAGGTTATTACAAGGAGGAGGGAGAAAAAATGTTTTTCTTAACCTCTGAGGATACGACAAGAAGCAATGGGCTTAAATTGCAGCAAGGGAGGTTTAGGGTTGTTCATTAGGAAAAACTTCCGAACTGTCAGGGTAGTTAAGCACTGGAATAAATTGCCATGGAAGGTTATGGAATCTCCATCCTTGGGGATTTTTAAGAGCAGGTTAGACAAACACCTGATTCTATGATCAGACCTAGATCTTGTTACCTAGAAAACTTAACTGTATAACACATTTTAAATGGACCTAAGTTTTCCAGTCTCTGTATAATCCAAAACATCAAAACAAGGGTTTTCACCAAAAGCTTTGTGGGGAGGTTATTCTGGAGTCAAACTGTTTCTTATTGTTACTGAAGAGGCATGTTGCTAAGTTAATGGAACATGTTGCAAAAAAAAAAAAAGTACATGCATTTCAGCAGCCAATATGTTTGCCTATTAACTCCAGTCATGATAGAGCAGAAGTGGGCAAACTACGGTCCGTGGGCCACATCTGCTAGCCCCCGGTTCCTCCCCAGCTGTCCCCCGTTCCCTGCAGCCACGCGGGCTGCGCTCTGGGCAGCGGGTTTGCGTGCTCCTGCCGAGCAGCGCGGCAGAATGTCTGGCTCCGGCTGGGCAGCACGGCTGCCAAACATGCTGCTCTGAGCAGCATGGTAAGGGCAGGGGCCGGGGGGGGGGGGGGGGGGGGGGGAA
>NC_048298.1:309301217-309341166 GCF_013100865.1 Trachemys scripta elegans
CAGGGGGGTTGGATAGGTGTGGGGTCCCGGGGAGCCTGTCAAGGGGTGGGGGTGTGGATAGGAGTCAGAGCAGTCAGGGGACTGGGAGCAGGGGGGTTGGATAGGGGGTGGGGCCGGGGAGGGGGCAGTTAGGGGACAAGGAGCAGGGGGAGTTGGATGGGTGGGGGGCCTCTGAGGGGGGCAGTCAGGGGACGGGAAGTGGGAGGGGTTGGATAGGGGGAGGGGGCCAGGCTGTTTAGGGAGGCACAGCCTTCCCTACCCAGCCCTCCATACAGTTTTGCAACCCCAATGTGGCCCTTGGGCCAAAAAGTTTGACCACCCTGTGATAGAGAGCAGGTGTGGTGAAAGGTAGATGAACAAGGAGGGAATCTAACATGGGAAGCAACGTGGGATGGGGTCATGAAGAAGCATAGAGACGCTTCTGAGAGAAATGGATGCAGAGAACCTCAAAACAGGTATTTTTAGTGCAGGAATACTGAAAATCATGGAACGAAGTAAGGTGATCTATTCAGTAAATGGCACGATTCATAAGGAAGAACACCCAGGCCATATCCCTCTCCCTTTCCATTTATAACATTTGGAAAGTGGCACGTGCAGCTGGATTGCCGTCTTCCTTTGTGCTATCCAGTACAGTTTAGCTCTTCACTGCTGCAGCAGCCTGAATTATCCACACAGCTTCATGTAGCCTGATGGCCTAGTTTACTCTGTGAGTGGCTATATTTGCATGGGCAGCAAGGTAGTAACAGCAGATTTCAGCACAATAATTCTGCACAATAATTCCTGTGGGCCACTATTTATACTCATGTTAACCCAAACACAAAAAAACAGGTGTTTTCATATTTCATATATATCACTTTTGCTGCACATGCATAATCACACATCTTATAAATACATCTTTGACATGACTGCTAGCACAGGAGACTGGAATCTAAGAAGGTGGGGTTCTAATTCTGATGGTAATTCACTGTGCAGTCTTGGGCAAGTAATGTTCTGCATCTCAGTTTAACCACCTATAAAATGGAGGGAACTGCTACTTACTTCCCAAAGATGTTATGGGGTGATAGCCACAAGAAATGACTTGATTTTTTTTTAATTGCTAGCAATGAACTCCTTCAGGCTTCTAAGTATGTCTTGTCAACTCAAAGTCTGTATTCTTTAGATTGTAAGGGCTTCGAGGAGGGACTGTTTGAAATAAAAGGCCAAGTGCAGCTTCAAGCACATTGTCATTACTTAAATAATAATGTTTATATGATGCTTTGAGAACCTCAGATAGAAGCCTCTATTTGTACGTATTTACATTTGCTATAGTATTTCTTGCAGGCTGCGTTTACCAGTGCTACAATGAAATGTTGCCCATGTAAATACAATGCAGCCAACAAGTTGCTGTGTAATTCCAGCATGTTTGGCAGTTCAACTTTCCTAAAGAAACTTTCAGTTAATAATGAATGAATCTGCACATAAAAAATAATTCAGAATATTTAAGAATAATTTATCCCTCAAGTATTGGCATTTTGCTAATCAAACATGTTGTGCCACAAACTTTCTTCCATATAATACATTTTAATTTACAAGGCGATGGCAACAATTCTAATGAAGATTAATTACTGCAGTCCCTTCCATATAGCCCAGTGCAGCTTCTTTCCAACTTACTGTCAGAATGCTACAGCATATAGCAATGATAATGAAAATATATTGTGTTGTGTTATTCTCTTTATTGGCCATTACACTGATGTAAATCAAAACTGTTTTAAAACTAGATTTATAAAAATAATTGAAGAAAAAGAGAAGATTTATCTACTTGTATTTCATAATAAGTGTAATGGCACTGAAACCAAAAGACAGGATGAGTCTGTCCTAAAGTAGAATTACAATAGTCCGGAACAAGAAAAAAATAAAATGGAGAACACAGAACAAAACAAGCTGTTAAACGTTTCTCTCCATTATACTGGAAGTATTACAGAGGATTTGATGGTGGAGATAACCCAGGGCAACCCACAGTGCTCTAACCTCTATGCTGACTGTGCCTGCAATCTCTCCTTTCTCAATACCTGAACCAATTCACTTTTCGTACTTCTTAGATTACTTGTTCTGCTTGTTGCCGTAGGTGCTGCTGTTCGTTTAGTTTATTAAGTACTTTGTGTGCAATTAAATTCACTCTAAGTTTCTTAACGATCCAGACTTTTTGTGTTTCTCCTTTTGTATTCTGTATTTAGTAGTTCATTCAAATAGCCTGGGTAGGGTGGTTATATTCCCAAAGTACTTGCTTTAATTTAAAAAATAAATCTCCAAGGCCCCCAGAGGCTTCCATATTTTGCATGAACAATTTACTCAAACATTCTACATTTAATTCTTCTTTTCTTGCATTACTAAGTTTCCCCTCACTTTATGCATTATTCAAAAATTTTACAATTTTATCCACTATTGGCCTTACGTGGAGGCAGCGTTTAGTGGCCATGAGAGTACTGAAATGGGAATCAGAAGACCTGGGTTCTACACCCAATAGTTTCCCTTTGTAAGTCACAACCTCCATTCCAGTTTCCCTATCTGGAGAGGGAAGAATGAGTGTTGCAAGTATTCATTCATTCATGTTTGTAAAGAATTTCTAGTTCCTCAGAAGGAAGGTACTATACAATGAATTTTAAGTCTTATAGTATTAGCATCATCCTTTTCAAAGACCTATGAAAATAAAACTTGAAATAAGTATTTGCAATGAAAGTTGATAGGACACTACATACTGCCCATGCTTCCAGTCTATTTATATCACTGTGAATTATATTACCCTTTCTTGGGTATTGGCTGTTTTTCCTACCCCGTTTGGTATGAACTACAAATGTCAACAACTTACTGCCCAGTGTGTTTAAAATGTTTTCCATGAAATGGATCCATCCTACCTCTGACATTCAAACACATTTACTCCTTATCTGCTTAGTTTGACACCAGGCTTCACATCTTGGTCTCCTCTCCATATTTTTAAACCGTGCAGTACCATCTGTTTCAGATGCTCCTTGTATCTCCCATTGAGACACCAAGTCAGTTAATATTTTAATCTTATTATAAAACCATATGTCCCTCTTTCACTTACAGCTGGATTCAGGTATTGTGTGGCTCTCTTGTTTAGGTACACTTTCACAGTTTCACATGCTTAAGGCCAGAAGGACCCATTATGATCATCTAGTTTGACCTCCTTGATAACAACGGCCATAGAATTTCACTAAGATTCCTTCATCAAGCCCATATCTTTGGGTAGAGCTAGAGCTTATCTTTTAGAAATTCATCCATCTTGATTTAATGATTTCAACTAATGGAAAAATCCACCTTGTTTCTAGCTAGAAAGAGATTGTTCCAGTGATTAACTACCTTCTCGATTAAACAAAACAAACCCGCCCCTTATTTCTAGTCTGAATTTATCTTGCTTCAGATTACAAGCACTGGATCTTTTTGTGTCTGCTAAATTAGATAGCTTTCTACTAACAGAAATCTTTTCCCCGAGTAGCTATTTCTAAATCATAATTAAGTCACCTCTTAACCTTCTCTTGGATAGACTTAATGCACTGATAATTAGTCTCTCACTAAAAGGCATGTTTTCCAGACCTTACATCAGTGTTGTACCTCTTTTTTGAATCCTTTCCAATTTTTCAACTTCTTTTTTTAAAGGAACGGGAGTCAGTAATTTAATATTGGCCTTTCTAATGCAGTGGTAATAGCATTTCAACACAGGGATGTTCCACAGTAAATTCACTACAAGTCACTTACTTACTTGGGCCCTGAGTTGTGACTTCCTATGATTCCCCCCCCCCCTTTCTCTCCCCCTTGAGCTGGTTGGGAAGTTTTCAACAAAGTTTTGTGCTAGAAAATGCTAATTTATCAAAACTGAAACTTTTTGTGGGAACAGTCAGTTTCAGTTAAATTTTCAACAGAAAGATTTTTTCAGGTCCAGGATGGCATTTCTGGGTCATTACCAGAGATAGAAAGAGACCCACCTGAGAATAACAAGTAGCTTGTTAATGAGGGCAACTAGGATGTGGGAGATCCAGGTTCAATTCCCCACTCTGCCTTATTTGGAGCAGGGATTTGAACCCGGGTCTCCTGCATCCCATTATTGATTATACAAAGAAGAACAGCTCCAACAGGAAAGACTGCAGGTGACTCACTCTAGAATAGCTAATAGCCAGGTGGTTAGGGCACTCACCTGGGATGTGTGAAACTGATTTTTAAAGAGCTTTTCTGACCATAGTCATACTAAGTTCTTTCCTCCAGAATATCACAGGAACATCTTTAGATGGAACAGCGTGGCTTGAAGGCAAGTTAGACCAAAGAAAAGATATTGCAGACTAATCAAGAATGGTACAAAATCTAGTGGGTCAACAGAATCACTCACAGCATCCTGATTTAATGTGTTAAAGGAGGAAGAAATGGCAACTTCACCTGTCATTGACATAGCAAACAGAGCTATACATAAAAGCAGCACTAACTGGTGACCTCTATGAGCACAGCTGTCAGATCATGGCAGACCACAGGACTGACTACAATAAAAATGATACAACTAATGGTTTTACAGCAAGTATAATTTATTCATCCCATTTCCCCATCTCCCAATTCCAAGCTCTATTCCACTTTGACCTACCTAAGAGTTACCATAAAGATGAATAGTCCTACATATTAAAGATTAACAGAATGTAATGACAAGTCCAATCAAAACTTTGTTCTATCTCGCATTTTTATTTAAAAAGATTGAGGGATTTAAAATATTAGAAATTCAATTTAACTGCGCAATGAATATTTAGGATATCCAGCTGCTTCTTTTCCGCCCTGTTCAACCCACTGCAAATTTTTCACTTCATTAACAATGCACATTAAGATAGCCTTAAACCAAACATGATGAATGTTGCTAGATATACAAAAATTAACCGTATATTGCATGCTTGAAGTAATTAATTACTCATTTGGTAGAAGTGTAGTTAGAAGGATATTTTATTCAAAAGCAAATTTATCTAGTATATTGTACAACTCCCTCTCCCACGTCCCGGTGAAAGAAATGTTGGGGAAAGAAAAGATTAATACCTTTCTTGACTTCAAAACCATGGACAGATGATCCATCTTTGAAGACGGCTGTAGGATGAAGCCTTATGCTTTGAATATTAGCCCTTTCAGCTGGATAGTTTTCCTTTAAAGCTAGCAGGAGTTGCTGCAGCCTAAGGTATTTCTATTTTATTCTAGCACTTGGGGCATAAATCTCAGAATTTCAAAAGTATAACGGAAAAATGCAGTCGCATTTTCTAATTTCAAAGTCAGATTCTCACCAGGAGCAACTGCCTGGTTATATATGGTTTTAGATAAAATCATTAGACAAATGTTCCAGGCACCAGAAGTGACTCACCATGCAATTAAATCAACTTCCCCAGGTGATGTATTGAGGATTTGTGTTGCCATAATGGACCCTCCTTTGCCCTTACTGACACCAAGGTTTTTTCTCTGCTCTTTCTCTAATCACTTACCCAGGGAACCCTCTTTCCCCAATCCTCATGACTTCCTTTACTCCTTTCCTGCCATGTTACTTCTCACAAGACAAGCATCGTCTCTCCACATCCTCAAAATCCTTCATCCCACCAGCCTCTTCAGCTACCACCTGTATCCCTCCTGCCTTTACCTCTAAGCTTATTGTACAGTCCAACTACAGACGCTTCCCTGAGTTCCTCTTTTCAAACTCCACCCTTGATTTGGCCCTTCAATCTGGCTTCTCCCTTCTCCACTTCATTGAAACTGCCCTCATCAAGGCCTCTCAATGACCTCCTCAGAACCAAGTCTCAGGCCCCCAACTCCACTCTGAATGGACAGTATTAAAGCAACTAACCCATCAAGACACTCCTTGAAATCTTATTCTTCCTTGGATTTTATGGCTCTGGCTTCCCCAGGTTCTACTCCTACTTCTCAGCATCTCCTTAGTGGGTCATCCCTGCCCTCTTCTTCCCTCCTATTTTTTATGGAATAGCACAGGGCTCCACCCATCGCTCGTTTCTTTCTTTCTTTTACGCATACACGGGTGATTTTTGCCACTCACCTGGCTTCAATTCCCATCCCTACACCACTAAGTCTTAAATCTATCTGTTCACTCCTGACCAGTCTTTCTCTCACTCTAATCCTTAATCTTGGCTTCTCTCTCTGATCTCTCTTTCTGGATGTCCCACAACCAGCTAAAATTTAAACATGGCCAAAACTGAATTCTCTCACAGGAATAAGAGAACAGCCATACTGGGTCAGTCAAATGGTCCATCCAGCCCAGTATCTTGTCCTCTGATAGTGACCAATGCCAGGTGTTTCAGAAGGAATGAACAGAACAGGCAATCATTGAGTGAGTCATCTTCTGTCATCCAGTCTCAGCTTCTGGCAGTCAAAGTTTTAGGGACACCCAGAGCATGGGGTTGTGTCCATGACCACCTTTGCTAAGAGCCATTGATGGACCTATTCTTCACGAACTTATCTAATTCTTTTTTGAACTCTGTTATACTTTTGACCTTCACAACATTCACTAGCAATGAGTTCCACAGGATGACTGCGCATTGTGTGGATAAGTCTTCCCTCCCAAGCCTTTCTGACTCCCCTCTTTTTCTGTCATTGACAGCATGATCACCCCAGTATCCAGACCCCATGACACGTGGGGGGGAGGGGAAAGGAGGAAGGAGGGCTCTGACTTTTTTCACAGGCTCTTGCCTCCCCTTCCCCCCACCCCAATCATGGCAGTGTCCAAATGCTGCTGCTTCTTTCTCGAGAGTGTCCCTAAGGTCATCTTTAGCTATACTATTTAACCCTATCGCGTTGGTTTGTCTTTGTTAACACCTATTCAGCTCAAATGACTGTGGAAAACTATGGAGAATATTATATTATTTATTTATATTTGTAAAGACTCAGCACTCCTGCCTTTGCAGTTAGAGCTGAGGAAGCTTGCACTCCACTTCTCTAATCGTCTGGTAAACACAAAGACAAGACGACTTTCATGATATTTCTACAGTGAAAGGAAAAAAGAATCTGGCCTTATTCATAAAATCATAAAGCAGCAAAAAATGGATACAAACTTTTTAAAACCCCTTTGGCAAGTACTTTTAGTACCATCTCACTATAAAGTCCATGAAAAGTCTGGCTAACAAAAGGGTCTTACACTGTGCTCTGAAGCATGCCAGATTCTGATTCTGATGGAGTCCCATGACAGCAGGTTCCTGAGGCATGGTTGCTCCACTGAGAATGTCCTGCTACTAGCCACAGAAAGTTTAAACCCCAGAACTGACAGCAAAAAACAGCCCAGCAGATCATAATTCCCATGGCACAGAACTGACAACATGACAAGTTCACACAGAAAACCTTTTACTCAAGTTAGCAAAACTGAGCTAGTCAGCTTTGCAATAATAAAAATAAAGCTAAAACTCCCTCAATTTTAACGGTCTGTGGTGTTTTCATGGCAAAAATATGTGAATATTAGGAACCGGCAACTTTTTTCCAGTTCATGATGTGCTTTTGCACATGAAAGCTAGAGTAACAAGTGAATTTATATTGTACAAATTCCTCTGGAAGGGACACGGTTACAGGAATTGAATAATTGTAAGAATTTAAATTTGACTTGCTACTAAACTTTCAAATATATAATTTGGACTAATCATATTTTTATTACTTGGTAAGAATTTCAAATATGTATTAGCTTAGATAGGAAAGGAAAATAAAAAGGCATGTGATGTCCAGCGACAAATCAAACTTACTTGAAATGTGACTTTTACAGCATGACTAGATTCCAAAAATCTGATTAAATGCATTTTTCAAAATAACTGATCTTTTGCAATGTAAAGTTATAACAAAGAGCAAGAAAACAATTTTCACTACTTTAAAACAATCTACAAATAAACTGGCCCTCTACCAATTTACATTTTTAATTTATTTATGTATTTAAACTTCAGCTAGGTACACAATGAAGTTAGTTAACAATTAAAAAAATATTTTTCCAGTATGGAAAATGCTCTTTATCATGCTACATTATTTTAAAGTTCTTTGCAGTGTTGTTGTGGCCATGTTGGTCCCAGGATATGAGAGCGATAAGGTGAGTGAGGTAATATCTTTTATCCAATGATTATTGCCTCACCTACGTTGTCCCCCACATTATTTTAAAGTTATACAGTCATAGCTTCGGGAATATATTTACATTACATTTTGAGAAGGAAAAATAATTGCTTGTGATAAAATTAGTTTAACATATGGCTTGCTGTCGGCTGTCAACCTTAATGCATAGTACAAAGAATCCAAATGTTAAAATATATGCTGGACTTGTTAGCCCATCCATATATTGATTCTATTTTCTACATATCAGCACCAATGGTTGCCTCTTTAGCCCAACTTTTATTTATGATTCATTGCTTTGTAGGACTTGTGACATACCACAGGTACTAAACATTTCAAGAAACATTCATTGACACATCAATTCTGTCTATATAGGGTGAACAAAAACTGCAATATGCAAAAATAAAAAGGGCTAAACTATACCCATGTGGACAGTTTATCATCTATGATCCTATTGGTGAAAGGAACACTGCCATCTTGAATTTAGCTAATTAAAAAAAAAAAAAAAAGTTTTAATCGTCATGTGACCCCCATCTCAATTTCTGTGGTCTTAAATTAAGTTTCCCTGTTTTAAGCTTGTTTTCCATCTTGCTGTGTAAAAAGAACCACACAAGGCCAAATGACCAAGGCCCCAATCCAGCAAAGACTCATCCATGTGCTTAATTTTAAATACAAGTGCTCATGTTGAACTTGGTGGGCCAGATCATCAGCTGTTGATTCCAATGGATCTATGCTGATTTATGCCAGCTGAGGATCTGGCCCATTGGATCTACTCTATTTGCAAGCTTATATACAGTAACTCCTCACTTAAAGTGATCCCGGTTAACATTGTTTCGTTGTTACGTTGCTGATCAATAGGAACATGCTTGTTTAAAGTTGCGCAATGCTCCCTTATAACGTCGTTTGGCAGCCACCTGCTTTGTCCACTGCTTGCAAGATTCTCTGGAAGAGTAGCCCCTCCTTGTGGGGATTAGAACCAGGGGGACTGGCATCAGCTCCCCTAAATTCCCTGTAAGGAATGTGGCTCGGCAGCTGCCGAGCAGCAGTTCAGGTGGCCCTCCCCCTACTGCCTTGCTGCTCCTGACCTGCCCTCTGTCTTGGAGCTGCTCCCCGGAGCTTCCTGCTTGCTGGGGGATGGGAGAGAGAAGATGGGTGCTGATATCAGGATGTCCCCCTGCTCCTGCCCCGCTCTCCACAAAGCAGAGGAGGTGGACAGGGCTTGGGGACAGAATGGAGGGACCTTGCTGGAAGCTGTTGCTTCCTGTCTGAACTGGCTGATCTGTTTAAAAGGGCAACGTACTTGAGGGGGGGGGGTCAGCGTACTTAAAGGGACAATACACGTTTCTCTCACTCATGCATGCACCCCCCAGCACTTTGGAAAGTCAGCACCTTTGCAGCCGTGCATGTGCTGTCAGGAGGAGGGAGTGGTGCGCTCCAGCTGGATAGCATGGGTTCATCATCATCATGTTCAGTTTTTGCAGGGAAGTGTTTGCAGCTACTGCCCTGCATCTATTGTGTTTCCTCCCTCCTGCCTCAGTCCACGCTGCCGTGTAGAGTGTGAGGCTATATTAACAACAGCGTATTAACCCTGGAGGGCTCAGCCAAGTGCTAGTTCATCATTTAGCAGCACGGCATTCCTGGGAAATATCCCACCCTCTTACTCCACCACCTTCACAATCATTCATTGCTGTGTACAACATTAAAATGTTTGTTTAAAACTTATACCGTATATGTATATAATGTCTTTTGTCTGGCAAAAAAAAAAATTCCCTGAAACCTAACCCCCCCATTTACATTAATTCTTATGGGGAAATTGGATTTGCTTAATATCGTTTCGCATAAAGTCGCATTTTTCAGGAACATAACTACAACGGTAGGTGAGGAGTTGCAGGACTGCGGACTAGCTGATTACATGGAATAGGGAGAAGTGCTGTCAGGCAAACAAAGTAAAGAAAACATAAAATAACAGAGAAAAATGCTCTCTTTAATCTCACTTACAGTCATTTTGTGCTCCAGAGTGAAGACTGATTTTTAAATTGACTGTGTCAAAATCCTCTAAAAATATTCTTATACAATAGATCAAGACTTTGCCAAGTCAGCCTTTACCATCTAAACGATAACGCAAAATTTTAACTAGTGAAATACAACAGAAAATTGTTGAACATATACTAAATATTGCTTAAACCAAGAAAGTCATACATGAATCCAAGTTGAAATGTGTCCTTAGCCTATTGCCTTTTCCCTACAGTAAGTATGCAAAAAACAAAACAAAAACCAACCAACCATCAATCCATTCATCAGTGGTCATTAGGAGATCCCTGTGGTAACTAGACATTTAAGAGGAGCTTAAGAAAAAGAGTTTTGTCACACTTAGCTGTTTCAGCTCTAAGCAATCAACCTCTAGTAGATGCATTCATCCAGTATAGCTGGATGTCTGAGTCTCTACTAATACATTAAAGGCAGATTGCTAATCATTTTAACAAAACTCCTCCAATATGTGCTAAGAGCCCCCACAGGTCAAGAGGAGGAGACAGACTATTATTAGTATAAAATCACTCCCCTATACCCACCATGGGCTGACCCAAGCTATCGCGGAAGCTCAGCACATACTAGAGCAGGGGTGGGGCAAACATTTTGGCCCGAGGGCCACATCTGGGAATAGAAATTGTATGGCAGGCCATGAATGCTCACAAAGGTGGGGTTGGGGTGCGGGCTCTGGTTGGGGGTGCGGGCTTTGGGGTGGGGCCAGAAATGAGGAGTTCAGGGTGCGGGAGGGGGCTCTAGCTGGGAGTGCAGGGGTGAGGGCTCTGGGGTGAGGCTGGCGATGAGAGGTTTGGGGAACAGGAGGATGCTCCGGGTTGGAACCGAGGGGCTTAGAGGGCATGAGGAGGATCACGGGTGCAGGAAGGTGGGTGGGGTGCGGGGAGAGGCTCAGGGGTGCAGGCTCCAGGCGGCGTTTACCTCAAGTTGCTCCTGGAAGCAGCGGCAAGGCCCCCCTCCGGCTCCTACACACAGGCATGGCCAGGCAGCTCTGCACGCTGCTCCATCCACAGGCACCGCCCCTGCAGCTCCCATTGGCTGCAGTTCCCGGCCAATGGGAGTTGTGGGGGTGGCGCTTGTGGCAGGGGCAGCGTGCAGAGCGGAGCCCCTTGGCTGCCCCTATGCGTAGGAACTGGAGAGAGGCCATGCCGCTGCTTCCGGGAGCCGCGTGGAGTGGCCCCCGACCCTGCTCCCTCGCTGGAGCGCCGGAATGGGGCAAGCTCCAGACCCCGCTCCCCAGCGGTAGCTCGAGGACCAGATTAAAACGACTGGCGGGCCGTAGTTTGCCCACCCCTGTACTAGAGGAATTTATTTAAATAGTTAGTTATTTTTTGTGGGTCTCCTTTTACATTTTCTGCTAATTCTCAGAAGGCTAGATTGAGTCTCCACACTCAGCCCTGAGTAGGAGGTGGCAAGTTGCTGCATCAGACCAGAGGGTAAAACCAGGAAGAAACTGATTCAGAGTCAATGGGAAGAAGTAATTTACTGCATCTCAGAAAAGGATGCAAACTTCCTTTCCCTCCCACTCATGCCTGGCCAGTTCTATAGGCCAGCATATTGGTAGGGAAAGTCATGCTACCGGCTTGTTTGTAGTAATCCAGAGTCAAGATCTGGGTAGCCCTAACCACTACCTCTCTTCTCTCCCTACCTTGAAGCCACATTAGGATTAGCAACAATCTAGCCCTAGGTAATTTTAACTGATTTGAGACCTGAAGGCAAAAGATACTTATACAACTGACAACTACAAGTTCCTGTTGAGTCAAAGGGGGCAAAATAAACATGTACCTTCCAGTCTAATGCACCAATTGCCACTGTCATGATTTCAGGATGTATCAGAGCCTATAACAAAGGGCCTCCTCTGTTTACCAAAGAAACACAGGGCATGAAATCCTGACCCCGCTGTAGGCAATGGTAAAACCCACAATGAATTAAATGGGCCCAGGATTTCAGTCAGGATCTTTTGGCAATCCTACAATATGTGTATTGAAGAAATGCAGTACGCTAACATAACACACTTGGAATAAAAAGTATATTTTAAAAATACTTCAGGGAACTATTTTGAATTTACTATATTTTTTAACCCAGGGTTAATTCCATAGCACATGTTTCTGGTCAGATTTAACTTAATTTGTATTGCTAACTATTCCAAATGACACTGAATCTCTCTGTTCCTCACATGCTTCATCTTAAGCACATTTAATTAAATATATTCCCAATATACTATATGACTTTAATATGACTTCGTTTTCTTTTCAAATAAAATTTGTGATGTGACGGTACAGAAATTTATTTCTGCACTTCACAATGAACTCCAGGGAATTAGTCAAACATTTTTTTTGTTTGAATATTCTCATTGAGATCACTGACACTGACTCATAATCCTAAATCTAACATGGCAAAATAAATGAGGTTGCTTAGGCTAAACTCATAAGAGCTAATTTGTGTTCAGCACCTGCTCAGCCAAAAAACTAAAAGGGGAAGTCTTGGGAGCATTAAAAAACCCTTTAAAATATGTTCTTGTTGCAACATCTAAACAAAGCAGCATTCAAAAGTAGAAACATCTACAGATGCATGTGAGAAATGACCTATGGCAAAACAAGAAATATATACAGCACCTCTGCTGTATTTCTTTTGATGAAAGCTGAGCTAAGGCATTTTACAGATGCAAAGATATTAGAGTGTATCTTTTTTTCTGGGAAGAGAAGGGAAAATGGAAAAAAATGTGCTTCAGGTTAGAAAACATACCCATAGCTGTCTTGAATATCCAGATCAGCCTCTTGATCAGAACCTCTGTATTTATCAGGATCTGGAAGGGTGCTTGGGTCAAATTCCTCTTCACTTCCACTATAATCCAGAAAGGCCTCAGCTTCCTCTTCAACCTGAAGGAGAATGAAGAGTTACAGACTCAAACAGACAACTCCAGATTTTCAGCTCTCCCAGTACTAAAAGTGCTCTAAGGAAACACCACCACCTTCAGATTCATGCATCAAGACTACTGCCCTTGCAGTCAGGGAGAATGGATTCTTTTCATTCTCCATCAGTGGTGTTCTCTCACTGCCAGTAAGGATCAATGTTGAACAAAGAAGATATTCAAAAATAAAACCAGAGAATTTATGTTCAAATGTTGCATTTTCAAACAATTCTGTTTAAATCTACCAAATCCAGAAAAGGTTTTGGCAGCAACTTAAAAACACCCATCTGAGAGCAGATGTGTGACGAGAGTTTTAAAACTACTGAATGTATTTCTGAGAGTGTAAAAAGACATGGGGATGTGCACAGCTTAATCGGTTTTGTAGCATGTGTTTTACGAAACAGACTGATTTAAAACTCAGTCAGGTTTCCTTGCAGCTATAAGCCATGACATGCCAAAGAGTGAATACAACTTAAGGATTCATTAACTTTTCAAGGGAGTTCTGATAGCCACAGTGGATGAGAAGGGTTCTCCTACCCTACCCTCTCCTCTCCCTGCCCACACTAAGTCCACATCCTCCCTTTGCACATACTCAACACCACTCAGAGTCCTCTGCAGAGTCTGGGAAAGTTTGGCGGAGTCTGATGTGTTCCTTAGAAGTGTTGAGTCCATCCAAGGGTCTTGGGGAATATACTCGGACCTACTGCCATCATAAATTTTACTAGTCTATCTGCTTACAGGCATGGGGTGAGAAGACAGACTGAAGGGAAGATGTGGCTCTACATGCATGCAAATCAAACCAACCAGAGCTCATAGACACCTCTAGGTAATTTTAAGCAATATGAATCCTGGATTCATTCATTCTTATACTGAAAAGAAAACATGAAATACAAGTATAGATAAACAAAGACATTGCCATATTTTCTTTATGCACCTAAATAGCACTTTTAAATTGCCTTTGACTTTACAGTAATTTATCATAAAAATGTACATGCTTGACATTTAATGATCCTTTTATTTCTGGTTTCAGAGTAGCAGCCGTGTTAGTCTGTATCCGCAAAAAGAAGAACAGGAGTACTTGTGGCACCTTAGAGACTAACAAATTTATTAGAGCATAAGCTTTCATGGACTACAGCCCACTTCTTCGGATGCAACTCCCACCTGTTTATGCTCTCTGTATGTGTGTATATATATCTCCTCAATATATGTTCCATTCTATATGCATCCGAAGAAGTGGGCTGTAGTCCACAAAAGCTTATGCTCTAATAAATTTGTTAGCCTCTAAGGTGCCACAAGTACTCCTGTTTTCCTTTTATTTCTATTTTCCTCTTTTCATCCATCTCCAATCACTGTATTAGGTATGTGCACCCCTCACCAGAGCAAAAATCCCTTTGTGCTTTTCCCAGAAAAGTTTTCTTGAAGATCTTTGGATGCACAAAGACAGCAAGGAAATAGCAAGGAGAGTGTGAATTAGTCACCACTGCAGGAATCCCCTTAATATTCCCCACAATGAAGCTCCCACAGTGTACTGAAAAGGTCATGGAGAGTGAGCAAGCGGAAATGAAAAAGCAGGTTTTCTGTTAGAAGCAGCATGCTCAACATTAGTGCATTGTGTTCTAGAGTAGTTCAAAATACCAATAAGGGAAACTGTATGGTTGGTGTATATAAACCAATAAACTGTATGTGGTGTATATAAACCACTAAAAGCAATGTGAGGCCCAGGCCGGGTCAACACTAAAAAGTTAGGTTGACCCAGCTATGTCACTCAGGGATGTGAAAAATCCACACCCTGGAGCGACACAATTAAGCTACCATCAATGCAAGAGAGTGCTATGTCGATGGAAGAATTCCCTACGCCAGTGGAGGAACTCCTCCTATCAACGTAGGTAGTATCTCCCCTGAAGCACTATAAAGGCGCAGCTGCAGTGTTGCCACTATGCCGCTGTAGTGTTTCAAGCGTAGACAAACCCTCAGCAACAGTGCAAACTACCTAAGGAAAAATAACCAACTGAACAGTATATATGATTGCCATGAATCTCAGATGCTACTTCACAGCAAAATTACAAAAATAAAAACGTATGGAAGGTGTTTTGGGAATTAAACAATAGTTATCTCACAAAATTACTGTTCTTTAGCTCATCAGTTGCTATAGTATTTTAGAGTCTTTCGGTCAGAGGCGGATTACCATTTTGTGGAACCTGTGTCAGGACAACTGGGGGCCCCTCCCCACCGCTTCTGCCTGCAGTTCCCACCGCCGCACTCCTGCTATGGAAATGGAATCGGGGCGTGGAGGCTTACCCAAGCCGCCCTCCCGGCGCTCCTGAGCAAGCCTCCGTGTCCCAACCCCACTCCCTGGCAGGCGCGCTGGGTGGATGGAGCTGGTTGGGGCCCGGGCATCCAATTTTCCCAGGCCCCCCAATTGGCCAGGGCCCCTGGGCACGGGCTCCGTTGGCCCAGTGGCTAATCCGCTACTCCTTTCGGTTAAACATAAACTCAATAGTACTACAACAAAAAGATAGTTTGGAGGTTACGTTTTTGATGAGTTTCCATGTCTAAAAGGTATTCTAGATTAGTTTACAGCACATTTACATTTTTTTAAAAACATCCCTCCCATTCTATCTGTTCTTGGATACAACTGCTGGATCTCATATTCACTTATTATACTTGAAATAAACTAAGACAAACAGTGATCTTAGTTCATAGGTTCCAACGCCAGAAAGACCAGTGTGATCCACTCCTGTATAACACAGGTGGTCAGTTGTGGCATGGAATAAAAGGTTTTGTAATAAACGCATATGTGTAAGTGTATCACAGAACAGTGTGTTCTAAAGGTTTTATTGGCACTCATTTGTGATGATCTGTATAACTCACTCATTCATGTCACGTAGATATTCTAATTTTATGCAATAAAACATTGATATCACATTTTGCTATCACGTATTCTCTCATTATTTGTGTACACACAAACATAAGGGAGACACATGCATGGTATGTAGTCTAAGTTTGTGCTTTATGTTCTCATTACAGATTCATTTTGTAGACTGAAACTTGCAAAGAACTACTCAAGATAATATTCAAACTGAATTACAACTAAAGAAATAAATGACAAAAATGCCATTTTTGTTTAATCAGAATTCATAAAGTAGTATTTGATATTAAGAGTATCACCTGTTGTATATTTATTAAAATATTAATAAATGCTTATATTATTATACATCTTCCACAGATTAATAAAAAGCTCATTTTTCACCCCTGCTTCATAAGTTTCAGTCATATAGTCAGGAAGCAGAAACTATGTGACTGAATTTTCACATAATCCACTGTGAGTAACAAATACTGAGCAGTTGAAGCGAACAAGTCAAGCAACCCATAGAATGAACATGTGTCAAAGTAAATTCAGCTAAGTATTCAGCAAATACTTACAAATAAAGAGATACATTCACGGAATTAAGAGTGGTTCCTTCTAAACTAATCAGAAAATGGATTACGTTCAAAACAGATGGATATTTTCACCAGCTCTAATTTAAAAAGCACAAAGTAACTTTCAAGGTTCCATTAGCACAAATGAGAATAAAGTTTTGTCACAGAAAGAAGGAAAAGTTAGAGGTCTAGACTATTGAGGGAAATAGGACCTAACAGACCCTGCGTTGCTAAACTCATTCTTCCAAGTGGGAACAAATTATCATGTTTAACTCTGGCCCATGGACTGGGTCTACTAATTTAGATAAAAGAGCAAGCTACCGTCAACCCCAGGGAACTTCCACTGATGTCAGAGAGAATTATTTGCACTAAAACTTAAGGACAGAATATGCCCCTGGCTCTGCAAACACTTATGCACGGTCCCACTGAGTTAAATGGGACTGATCTTCGAACAAACCTAGTCATCACATGCACCTTTGCTGACTCAGGCCCTATAAATGTAGGTCCGATCTTGTAAAGCATTTAAGCACGTTTAAACATGTGAATAGTTCCCTTAAGTCACTAATACGCTTTCTACCCTTTGTTCATTTGGCTATTTGCAAATACAGGTACCCAATTTGCATTGCAATTATTTACATATATGCATAAATTAGTTGCAGGATTGAAAACTTAAGTTATTTGAAAATCTTACCCCTACAATGTCATCATTAAACTTCAGAATTAATATGCCGCTGGATGAATGGTATAGGTCACATCTTCTAGAGCTGTTGAGGTAGGCTAAGACAGAATGATACCAGCTCACTTTAAGAGGGTATCTTTGTAACCATGTGGACTAGCAACTACATTATTTTTGTAATCAAAAGCCTGTGCCCTGGAGAATGCAAACGTGTGACGGGGTTAGATAAATACCACAAGCAGGCTAGCGTTCACATCCAGGTCAGGAGTTTGATAGCCCTGTTCCAGAAGATACACAGAGGTTGAAAATCTATTAAAGAAATGATGTTCATTGAATGGCACTTCACCACCATATCCGACAAATAAGCTCAAAGTCAAATGTTTACTTGAATAGGACAACCTTTGTCCTCTGTTATATACTAGCTAAAGCATTTTTAATAAAGTGAGATAAAAAGGGAGGGCAGAAAACATACCATGAAAATGTGTGTACACATAGAAAATGTTTTATGAATTAACTTTAGTTCTTATCTGATTACATTAAATTATCTTGACTTGCAATTTGTATGTACAAACACTTAAGCCATTTACGGATTCCTGGAGGGGGAATTATTTCTGTACTGTCAATTCTATCTATAGTAATTTATATAATGCATAATGGTTCAGTTTTTCTGTTTGACTAAGGAAACTGAATACAAAAGTATTGTGTTTTGTTTAAGAATTCTTGGTCTGAGTTTGCTAACAGTTATTCTCATGAAATATTCATCTGACTATATTAAAACACTGAATACGTCTTGAGATCTGTCACCTTTAGCATTCATTAATGATGTACTTGGCCTCTGGTAGTAACTGGTGAGGAATGCTTGTGATTTTAATACTAACTATAAATTATATGGTAGTAGATTACCTGATGCAAGTGCCTAATTCTATGCAAACACCTTAAATATGCTTAAACATGTAGTTGAATGTCGTTAGCATACTGTTGGCAGAGGAGCCCATGTTCTCTCATTATCTTTCCGAGTGGTCTCATGTAAACACTGAAGAGAATTATTTCAGCGTTTCCATATTTATTGCAGCATTCTGTACCATATCTTTGTGTCAAGCCTGGTTATTGCACTGCTGATGTAACACTATTACCTATACTCCCTTATACCCTTTTACCATGCAACAGAGACAAATGAATTTATGTTGACAACTACTCCTGTCATGGGCATATTTCAGAACTACAGAACATACAGAAGTTGTAAGAAGTACTATATTTCAGTTTCTACTTTTCAGAATTAAATAGGTTGCTCACTCTTCAATCTATCTCAGTAGCAAATATACCTTTATATCTACTGATTATATCTCCAGGAAGCACTTAATTTACCTTGTTAGTTGTGTGTGTGTGTGTGTGTGTGTGTGTGTGTGTGTGTGTGTGTGTGTGTGTGTGTGTGTGTGTGTGAGAGAGACAGACAGACACGGGGCATGCATGGCCCTCACTGGGACTGTGAGGGTTAACCCTGAGGAAGCCACGCCCCCATGGCTGTAATGGGCATGCTCAAAGTTCAACACCAGTATAAAAGGGAGCAGCCTGGCTCAGTCTGGGTGGACCACCATAGGGGAAGTAGGTGTGCCGTCAGCTCCTTCTGAAGGTCCGCAGGTGCTTCCCAACGCGGAAGCCAGCCAGCTGACAGCAACCCTCAACCTCCAGGCGCTGGATGCGACTGAGGGAGAAGGAACCAAGGGAACTAGGAAGCCATGAGATGTGGAGAAGCGGTTAGGAAGTAACCCACGAAGTCTTTGCAGGGAGTTGGTTGGACAACTGGAGGCTAGCTCGGAGTGTTTTGGCCAGATCCCCGCTGAGCTGGTGGCAGGCAACCCTACCACCAACAGGACCGTGGGTTGGGACCCGGTGGAGAGGGAGGACCCGGCTCCCCCTATCCTGGCCGCCGCCAGCCCTGAGGTGGTAGCCCATCCTGACTATACACTACAGTGATTGACTCTGGCCACTAAGTCGCCCAGCCCCAAGCCTGGGGGCAGTAATTGACCCTGTTAGGCCGCCCAGCCCCGGCTGGGAATGCGCCAGCCCGACTGCAGGCCCGACCCACGACAATGTGTATATATAGATTATGTTTATATAAATTTTGATATATTAAATCCCATTTGTAGCAAGCTTTCATGTACAAACACCTCTCAGAACGAATCAATAGAATTACACAAGTGCTATATACTTGCGTTCTATAAGAGCCTGAAGAGTTAGGGCAGCTTGGTTTGAAACAATTAGTTTAATACAGTCTACAGTGTTTCAAAGATTCTAGTGCAAAAGTTTATCTCCCCCACAACAAGAATTTGAAAAAGGAGAGAATTACCAGGATCATTTAGTTACTGGAGACAGAGGATGGTTTAAATTTTTAATTCCCTGGTTTTCTGGGTAGTGATTGCATAGAATGAAACTGCTGAAGTTTAGTTATTATAGAGAGGTTTTTTGTGTGTGTTTGTAAGTTTTGTCGAGGGCACCTAGGGAGAATGGACAGACCTCAAAAGAAAAAAAAAATAGCACACACATTTAGGGAGGGATTGATTTCCCAAAGTGCTCACAGCACTGGCCTAACTCTGCTCCCACTGAGGTCAATGGCAAATCTCCCATCAACTTCAGTGAAAGCAGAGTTAGACCGACAATGAAGACAGCTTTTGGAAAATCTCACCCATAGATTTCTCTCAATTGTATTTGCATTTACATCTGTCAATAACTATATTTTAATCAATCTTCAGCAATGAGATGGAGTCCAAACAATTCTAACCTGAAATCATTCTGATGCTAGGTTGTCTGGAGTTATATGTTGCTCATAACAACAAAGACCTAAGCCACAAAAGAAAAGCCTCGTTTACTGTATTTCATAAGAAATGGGTGTAAGGCAGCCAGAGATAGGTAAACATATGGACAAGGAAGACTCTCTCCTCTCCCTCTGAATATCTAAAAGGCTATTTTAAAAAACCTAAACATTTTTTATTTATATTCTTCATATATATTCCTTAAAATGTGTCTTTCTAGTCCTCTGCCCCTCTCTCTTTTCACTTTCAGGTTCACAGCAGTCACAGCTGTCAGCCCATGTACAGAAAGTAATTCTCAAAAGTAGTCTCTGTGTTTAAACATTTCAACACATCAGTCTTCTTCAGGGAACTCAACATATGCTCACTGGGACATTCTAGACACAAAGAGTTTTCTTTGTATAACTTTGTGGAACTTTTGAATGACTTTTTTACATTGTGACATTTTTCTTGTTACAATACTCAAAGACATAGATATGGCTATATGCTGTAGAGTGAGGGTGAAGAGGGAGAGTAATCCTTGTTTATTAACTAGGTGAATTTCTCCAAAGTCAAAACTTGCCTATCCTAAAGCAATAGATTAAAGACTATGGAACACAGAAAAAGAAATCAGACTGGAAACAATTTGAAAATTATGAGATTCTGGGAACAGAGTAATTTCTGGTCTTATTTTGTTCTTGGTACAACTGATAAGACATCAACACATTAAAAACAGAAGAGGATTTGGTATCTGTTGAATGCAATGAAAAATGTCTTGCCCATAATGTTGAGATTTTCCTCAGCACTGGTTATGTCATGAAACACATGTACTCTAAATATTAGGCCTGTGTGTTAGAATGGGATATTTACAGGAAACAAGAATATGAATTCCATTAATTTCCCACTGTGAAATTTAGTTGAAATACTGTAGGTAGAACATATGTGAAAATAACAGAAAAACGCCAAATTAAGAAGAATTGCTTCTTGTGCTTCTCTAGTTCTTGTGCTGGCGTTTGCTGTGATAGCGAGAAACAGTCTGCCTAGTTTTACTCAGAACCCACTCAACAGTTGCAATATGCTCTTAAGTCTCAATCCTGCAAACATGTACACATGAGTAAGCAGGGCTACTGACTTTAATGGGAACACTCATGTAGATGAAGTTGCTTGTGTGCATGTTGGCAGAATTATTATTATTATTTGTATTACTGCAGCACCAAGGAACCACAGTCATGGACCAGAACCCCATTGTGCTGGTGCTGTACCAACACAGAACGAAGAGATGGGTCCCTGACCCCAAATGCTTATAATTTAAGCTTAAGAAAAGAGACAACAGATGGACACAGAGAGACTAATGGGGAAGTACAAGGAAACAATGAGAATATTGGTCAGCCTGATAGGAGTTTTAAGATGGATAATGAAGTAGCTTTGCTGATGCTTTCGAGGAGTTCCTGACAAGGATATGTGACAAGGCTGCTGGGGCAGCATGGCAGAAAGCACGAAGATGCCTGTTTGAAAATTTAACAAGTGGGCAAAGGAAGCTGACATCACTGGTGATCAGAGGTGGAAGCCAACCTCTGAGCAGCAAATGAGAGAGAATAGGTAGGGCAAGGATAGGTCATAAAGCACCTTGAAAATGAAGACAAGAAGCTTATTTTGATGCATTAGAGAAAAGGGAGACAAAGAGGGGTGATATGGTCGAAGTGACAGGCTAAGAAAATGATCTTTTCAGCTGTATTCTGAGTGACAAGTGGGACAAGACTGTGTTTGTTAAGACCAGAAAGAAGGATTTTGCAGCAATCAAGACATAAGATGATGAGAGCCTGTACAAGAGTTTTAGATGCGTGGAAGGATAGGGAAGGCTTATCTTAGACGTTATACAGAAAGACTCTGCAAGACTTAGATATTGTGAGGACCTAGAAGGAGTTCCAAGTTGAAGATGATGCCCAGGTCATGGACCAGAGTGACAGGCAGGATGGTGGTGTTGTCCACTGTGATCAGGAAAGGAAGGGTGTGTGTGAGTGTGCATCTTAAAGAGCTCTGTTTTAATCCCGTTGAGTTTGAGCTGATGACTAGACAGTCACAAGAGATGTCATGAGGCAGGCTGAGATTTCAGAAGCAGGCAGGTCTAGAGTAGAGCAGATCTGTGACACGTCAGCACACAAATGGCAGTTGTATTTGTGTTTGCAGATGAGATTACCCAGAGATAAGGGGTAGAGGGAGAAGAGAAGGGGACCAAGGACTGAGCCCTGTGGAGCCCTCACAGAACAGTGGAGGGGAACAAGAAGGATCCTCCAAAGGGTACCCTGAAGGAGCAACTGGAGAGGTATAAAGGGAGCCAGCAGAGGATGGAGTCATGGAAGCCAAGAGAGGACAATATTTCAAGAAGAAGAGCAGAGTTGACTGTGTCGAAGGTGGCTGACAGGACCGTGAGACTAAGGATGGAATACTGGTTATGAGCTTTGGCTGGGAAGAGGTCATTAGAGACTTTGGTGAGAGCAGTTTTCTTGAGTACAAGGGGTGGAAGCCAGATTGAAGAGGTTCTAGGATGGAATTAGAGGAGAGGAACTCCAGACAGTGATTGTAAACAGTATGTTCAATGAGCTTAGAGAAAAAAGGGGAGAAGAGAGACGGGATGGTAGATGGGAAAAAGGAAGGTTTTTTTAAGATTGGAGCTACTAAAGCATGCTTATATAAGAACCAAAGCAGAGTGAGAAGTTAAGGAGAAGAGTAAGGGAGGGGAGGGGATGAGATGAGATGGGAATGAAGGAGGGCCTGGAATGAGATGGGGTAACTGGGGCAAGTGGAGAGGTTAGAGGAGGAGAGCAGATGAAAAAATTCTGCATCTGTGATGTGGGAGGAGGATCAAGTTTTAGGAGAGGAAGGGGGGAGGGAAGATCACATAATATTTTGTCACTTTTCTCTTGGAATAAATTGGCAAGATCCTGTGCTGAGAAGTGGAGGCAGAAGGAGGGGAGGGTTTGAGGAGATAGTCAAAGGTGGTAAAAATGCAGGTGAGATTACAAAGATGAGATTCAATTAAGTTGGAGAAAAAGTTGTTTAGCTAGGAAGATGGCGGAACTGAAAGAGGAGAGAATGATTCTGTAGTGGAGGACATCAGCCTGGTCATGGGATTTCTGCCAGGGATTTTCCAGAATGCGAAAGCAAGAGTTGGGGAAGCGGATGTTGGGGAGATGAGAGTTGACAGGATGGCCCTTGTTGTGGGAGAGAGGGGCAAAAGAGTCAAGGACGGAGGAGAGTGAAACATGGACAGAATCAACCACCATATTAATGGAAGAGAGGACAGAGAAGAGAGGGCTGAGAGCAGACAAAAACACATGAACATTGATGGACTGGAAGTAAAGGAAAGTCTGAGACACGGGGCACTGGGATTAGAGGTGGGGAGGGGGATATGTTCTATAAATGTGGTACTTTCTTAACTGGATCAGGAAAGCTCTTATCAGCTTGTGTGGCATAAGACCAAAGTGTTTCGAAACTTAGGATGGCAATAGAAATCAAAGCTCAGGCATTTTTGTGTCAAAAGCATAATTTTTCATGTAAAGGACCTTTTCTGTTCATATCAGGATGACTGATTAAGGATGTCAAACCCTAGTTTTCCATATGTCACTATTCGATTACTGCCAAAATAATTCCAAATACATTTCCAATCATGGAATAAGGAATCAGTTTTCATTATTTCAAATACAAATGGTATATAAATGTTACAGTAGAGATCCTTGACCTGGTCGGAATGTGTAATTAATGTAATTGATTTTAATGATGGAGTCTGCATTTTCTCCTTTAAATTTGCAACAAATCAGACAAAAACCATACTATAGGTACTGTGGCCATCTCTACAAATCATAGTGTCATCTGTAAAATCTGAATTTTCAACTAACCATGCTGTTTCCCAGTTGCTCACTCGTTTATTTATTACAGCAACATCTAAAAAATCCTTAGACTGTATAAATAATGTATCATACTTTTCAATAACAGGATGCAATGCATTGTGTGATTGATTACCTTTGGTACCTATCCTTCATGAAAGTAGGGAAACAAGGCTTTTCTGAACTCCTAGAAAATTACATTTTGGTAAAACCACCAAAGAGCAATTAAGTATGCTTGAGACGGTTAACATTGCATATTCAATTACTATACCTTTAACTTTCAGTTGCTTCACAAATGAAATGTTATCCTGAATTAATTGCCTGGAAAAAGTACAGGTATCCCAGACAGACACATGATTTTTCATATCCCCTCCCTCAATCACTTTCAGAATGGGCAGACAAAAACTTCCATGGAAGCAGGAAGGGAGGTTGGTAAATATTTATTCCAATTATTTAAAAAAATCCATCAAACTGGAAGATAGCTAATGTAACGCCAATATTTAAAAAGGGCTCTAGAGGTGATTCTGGCAATTACAGACCGGTAAATCTAACGTCAGTACTGGGCAAATTAGTTGAAACAATAGTACAGAATAAAATTGTCAGACACATAGAAGAACATAAATTGTGGGGCAAAACTCAACATGGTTTCTGTAAAGGGAAATTATGTCTTACTAATCTATAAGAGTTCTTTGAAGGGGTCAACAAACATGTGGACAAGAGGTATCCAGTGGACATAGTGTACTTAGATTTCCAGAAAGCCTTCGACAAGGTCGCTCACCAAAGGCTCTTACGTAAATTAAGTTGTCATGAGATAAGAGGGAAGATCCTTTCATGGACCTTTAAAAGACAGGGAACAAAGGGTAGGAATAAATGGTAAATTTTCAGAATGGAGAGGGGTAACTAGTGGTGTTCCCCAAGGGTCAGTCCTAGGACCAATCCTATTCAACTTATTCATAAATGATCTGGAGAAAGGGCTAAACAGTGAGGTGGCAAAGTTTGAAGATGATACTAAACTGCTCAAGATAGTTAAGACTAAAGCAGACTGTGACGAACTTCAAAAAGATCGCACAAAACTAAGTGATTGAGCAACAAAATGGCAAATGAAATTTAATGTGGATAAATGTAAAGTAATGCACATTGGAAAAAATAACCCCAACTATACATACAATATGATGGGGGCTAATTTAGCTACAACTAATCAGGAAAGAGATCTTGGAGTCATCGTGGATAGTTCTCTGAAGACATCCACGCAGTGTGCAGCGGCAGTCAAAAAAGCAAACAGGATGTTAGGAATCATTAAAAAAGGGATAGAGAATAAGACGGAGAATATCTTATTGCCTTTATATAAATCCATGGTATGTCCACATCTTGAATACTGCGTACAAATGTGGTCTCCTCATCTCAAAAAAGATATACTGGCATTAGAAAAGGTTCAGAGACGGGCAACTAAAAATGATTGGAATGGGTCCCATATGAGGAGAGATTAAAGAGGCTAGGAAGTTTCAGCTTGGAAAAGAGAAGACTAAGGGGGGATATGCTAGCGGTATATAAAATTATGAATGATGTGGAGAAAGTGAATAAGGAAAAGTTATTTACTTGTTCCCATAAGAACTAGGGGCCACCAAATGAAGTTTAAAACAGCAAGTTTAAAACAAATAAAAGGAAGTTCTTCTTCACACAGCGCACAGTCAACCTGTGGAACTCCTTGCCTGAGAAGGTTGTGAAGGCTAGGACTATAACAGGGTTTAAAAGAGAACTAGATAAATTCATGGAGGTTAAGTCCATTAATGGCTATTAGCCAGGATGGGTAAGGAATGGTGACACTAGCCTCTGTTTGTCAGAGGGTGGAGATGAATGGCAGGAGAGAGATCACTTGATCATTACTTGTTAGGTTCACTCCCTCTGGGGCACCTGGCATTGGCCACCGACGGCAGACAGGATACTGGGCTGGATGGACCTTTGGTCTGACCCAGTATGGCCATTCCTATGTTCTTAATAAACACTGGAAAAGAGAATGCCAAGTTGACACTAACATCCAATACTGTGAATAAAGTCACAGGTTTTATTGTGCTCCCCAAGTGCCTCTATTATCTCAGTGAACTGCTGAAGGCATGAGTGTCAAAAGTTTGTATCATCACTAATAACCGATACTATGCTGCAGCATAGATCCACAACATGCCTTGTGTATATATCAGAACAAGAACAAATTTCCCCACTCAGAGTGAATGCGGCGTTCATAGATCAAAAATATTTCCAACAACCTAACAGCTGGGACACAGCATTCCATATTATGTACTATCTTCAGGGCTGCATGGACTCAGTCATTTGACAGTCGAACCTACACCCAACTCGTCACAAAAGAACTGCATTCCAGATTCTCAGCTTTAAAACAAACTTCTCAGTCCTCATGTTTACAAAGAGAGCTTTACAAATATGAACTGAGTGTAAAAAGATATAGTGATGGCTTCCTGAGGCGGACAACTCAGATGTGGACTGCCCCATTGTCTCAATAAGCAGCTCATTCTAAAACTTGCAGATCACAATATAAAATGTCAACTACTTACTCATTTTTGATCATTTGAGAAGAAATATCCAGTTAATGTGTTTACCTTACAATCCATACTGCCTCCCATGTACCAAAATCTCCTTCATCACCCATACCAAAACTTCAGTTTCTCCCTGACAACTACCGCAATGCAGCAATGTATTATTGATAAAAAATATGGGGCCTACAGAAAGCTGGAAGTATGTAGAATATCCAAACAAATAACACAGGGGACTATATTTCCTTATTAATTTTCACATTTAGTGCATTTAAAACCCCCAGTAATTTTTTAATAAAACTTTAATCGAATTTTGTATCTACTGCACCAATGCAACAGGATCTATGGAACTTGCAAGAGAATCTAGTCGAGCTTTTCATGGTGTACTCAAGGTGTTGATTATATTCCACCACTAGACCTCTGGACTACTATGCACACAACACAGTGTGCTAATATACCTATCTTTTACAAATTACTTCTGCACCAATCCTGCAATGTGATACCCATAAGCTGACCTCTGCATCTGTGTAAGGCCCCACTACAGTCAGAGGGGGATCGCACAGGTGCAGGAGTCAGCCTATGTGCATCACATTACAGAATTGGGGCCTTATTATTACCCTACCACCTAGTCCTGGATCAATATGAATACAATTTTTTTTGAAAAATCTCTTTTGCCTCCTTCTCCCTCACTTGTCATGCAGCTGTATAAGGGTACATTAGCACATAAAATGTTCACTGTAGTGCTTCAGTGCAGACACTACCTGCACCAACGGGAGGAGTTCTCCCATTGGTGCAGGTAATCTACTTCCTCGAGAGGCGGTAGCTAGGTCAAAAGAAAAATTAGTTTGTCAACCTAGTGCTGTCTACACCAAGGGTTAGATTGGTATAGCTATGTACTCAGGAGTGTGGATTTGTCACATCCCTGAGAGAGGTAGCTATGCAGATATAAGTTCCTAGTGTAGACCAGGCCTAAGACTAAAACAAACAAAGTTTGTAAAGGGAAGAAACCGCACCTATCTCAATGTTTGTACAGTGCCTTGCAAAATGGAATTCTGACCCTGGTTGGGCCTTTCGGTCTTGAGATAATATCAGTAACTAATAACTTTTACTATAACATTTATTATTTAATCTTTGTATTGTAATAGTGCCTAAGAACCAGAGTCGTGTACCAGAATTAGGTCACTTGTGTGGCCTTATATTTATTTTTTGCTTTACTTTCTGCATCTGCTAGCACCTCGTGTAGTGTCAGTTTCACTGTTTTCACTGTACATTTGGTTTCCTGTTTAGTTTGTGTATATATTGTACATGCAGCCAGGGACAGCAACTTTTGTAAAATAGAGAAAGGTTTTCGCGAAACCACAGAAATTGGCAGAGACTCACGGTAGGTACAGCACCTAAAATTACTTAACTTATTAGATTTTGTGTTGACCACATCCTTTTAAAACTTTTCAAGCACAGATTGCAAGTGTTCAAATCTTAGATCACTGAAAACAAAAGGTTGGCATGAAAGCACTTCTGATATCATATTGTTAATGGCCTCTTTTATTTCATTTTTTTTCCAGTTATGCCAAGACTGAGTGACTAAGCCACTGAAAACTGAACCTCTTTAAAAAAAAAAAATAGGAGAGCTTCAAATGTTTGGAAATAATAAGCCAGATGCAATGAATATTTAAAGAATATTTGTTGTTCCTGCCATTAAAAAATGAATAGATAGTGCACTAAGGGATTTTAAATTGTGAAGAGAAAATGCCAATTTTTAAAAGCCATTAACCTTTTTGGTGAAGACTGATGCAAAATAGGCATTAAACAACTCAGCCTTCTTAATGTCATCAGTTTTTAGTTCTCCTTGCTCTCTAAGTAGAGGACCTACACTTTCCTTCCTCTTTCTCTTGTTCCTAATGTATTTAAAGAACCTGTTTTTATCCCTTGCAGGTATAACTCATTTTGTGCTTCATCCTCTCTGATTTTCTCCCTATGGGCTTGTTATTCTTTTGTATTCATCCTTTGCAATTTGTCCATGTTTTCACTTTTTATAGGATTCCTTTTTGATTTTCAGCTCATTAAAAAAGCTCCTGCTGCAGCCATATTGGCCTTTTACTATTCTTCCAAACTTTTCTTCGCATCAGGATAGTTTGTAGTTGTGCCTTTAATATGGTCTCCTTTAGAAACTGCCAGGTCTCCTGAAAGCCTTTACCCTTAGATTTTCTTCCTGTCAGACCTTACCTATCAGTTCTCTGTAAAGTCTGCTGTTTTGAAGTCCATTGTCCTTTGCTGCTCTCATGCCTTCATTTCTTTAGAATCATAAAATCTATCATTTCATGATCACTTCCACCCAAATTGCCTTCCATTTTCAAATATGCAACTTGTTAGACAGAATCCAGTCAAAAATGGCTGCCCTCCTAGTTACTTCCTCCACTTTCTGAAACAAAAAGTTGCCCCCAACAAATTCTAAGAATTTATTGGTAATTTTGTGTTTTGCCGTATTACTTTTCCAACAGATATTTTGGGAGTTAAAGTTCCCCATTACAACCAGATCTTGTGTGTGCTGGATATTTCTATTATTTATTCTAGAAATACCTCACCCACCTCCTCCTCTTGATTTGGTGGTCTTTATCAGATCCATACCATGACATCACCCCTATTTTCCCCCTTTTATCTTTATTTAGAGGCTTTCAACTGGTCTTCCTCTCACCTCCTTCAGGATCTCAGATCAAGTGTATATATTCCTGATATACAGTGCAACACCTCCTCCTTTTTTATCCTGCCTGTTCTTCTTGAACAACCTATACCCCTCTATACCAATAATCCAGTCATGAGATTTATCCCACCAGTCTCCGTGATGTCAGTTAAGTCATAATTAAGCTTATGTACTAATAGTTCCATTTTTTTCCTGTTCATTCCCTATATTCCTTAGAGGTGTAGACATCTAAGATGTTGAGCAGATTCCTCCCTTGTTGCTCCTATGACACTATTTTAAATTTTCATGTCCCCCATCCCCACAACATCTAGCCCTCTGTTAAAGTTGCCATTTTTATGTTTACCTGTGGGATTTTGTCACCTGACCCCTCTGAACTGACTTTAAAGCTCGACCTTACTAGGTTGGCAAGTCAGTGTGGGGAGATGCTCTTCTCCATCTCTTCCCAGCAGTCATCCTTCACAGAAAAGCATCCCATGGTCAAGAAAGCTCCCACATCAACACCATCTAGACAGCCATGCATTTATCTCCAGGATGCACATGTCCCAACCTGAGTCCTTACCTGCAACTAGGAGGATGGACAAAATCGCTACCTTCGCTCTCACTCACTTTAAAGGCATTAATGAATAGCTTGCACCTTTTGCCCAGGAGAAAATGGCATGGAATTTCCAACACAAGAAATGTTTTTCTTCTAAATACTGCAGGCCTAACATTAACAATACTGAAAGGGTCTCAAGCAAGGAAAGAACACTTGGATAATTAACATGCTCAGTCACTGGCAGCCGACAGTACCTGCTGTTAAATAGTAAAGGCAGCCTGATTAAGCACCCAAAATTTTGAGTTACGGGAGTTCTATTAGGATCACATGCTGGGACCTTTGAGAGAACTACTCTTCCCTTTTGCCAAGGAAGATTCTTTTTAAGCACACACCTCAATCTGTTGAAAGTGAAATTCCTTTAAATCTCTCTCTCGCTATATATACAACAAGTTCTAAATCATTTCCTTTCAGATCCAGATCAGACGTGGTGTATGAATGTAGCTTTGCTATTTTGCTCTAAAGTGGAAGCTAGATATAACTCTCTCTTTTGGAACAAGGGGCTTATTAAAAGACCAAAAAGCTATTATCCTGCTGGAAAGAAAATCACTTAGTATTCCGGCCAGCAAGCTGACAACTTTTGGCTTATCTGAAAACCTTTATTGAATTATGTGAAAGCCAGACAACTGGAATGGAGCATTGCTAATATTTCACTCTCTAAATATCTTTAAATCGTATGTTGATCTACCCTTTTCTAATATCAGTCTTAAACTGAGCTACCAGAAAATGTTGACAAAATTCTGATTTCACACATCTATTCCCTACTGTTGGTGCAAATCGCTAGGCAGACAAAGACTAAGTGCTGGAATAATACCCTTACTTAGAAAATTCAACGCTAATACTATCTTATATGTTTGTGTTGTGCAAACAAAAGTTTTAATCTTTTACATTCTGTTTGAGAGAGAGAAGAAATATAGCACTTCTTACAAGCGTCAGAGAACCTTAGATTTCCTGCAAAGTAGCCTGAGAAATGACTCACTTTTCAAAATGCTTCTTGGCCATGTCACATTTATGATCTGCTTGCAAGCTGCGTGCCTGTTGATGTGGTACTCTCTGTCAAAAACTAGGACAAAACAAATGGAAGTAAAGTGCTCTAAAAATGTGTGCTGACAAGCTGCAAATTACTTTCAAAGAATTGCTGGGAGAAGAAATTTAAACATTAAAAAGGCTATTTTGTACCTGGGGGGAAGCCATGTTGTTCAAGTAAAATTATTGTTTTAATGCAGCCTGTGTACTGAAATGCATTCACCAAGAGCCCTCTGACCCAAAGCACCCAGGTATTCACATCCTATACGCTATTGTGATAATCTTTGCATAAAATATGCCTTGTGAGGTATGATTTAAAAACTAATAACTTGCTGGTTAACAATATCATGGTATGTAGCAATGTTGTATGTAAAGTTGTGAATTGTCCCTGTATGATGGTATTAGAACATGTTCAAGACAAGATGGCCTTGCCTAGGTAAAGGTGTCAAACAGATCTGTCCTAAACAAAGCAATGTGGGTTTACCTCGGTAAACAGGACCACCAAGACAGCAGAGAGAGGAGATGGCAGGAAACAGAACCATTTGGATTTTAGCAAACAGCAGTGGGGGGAGGGGGGGGGGGAATTGCATGGAGCTTCTTTTATCACCAGACTCCATGCCACCTTCCTCACAGTTTGAATAAACTTTACTTTGAAGGTGTCAAGGCTGTATCCCCACTTTGAACTTTAGGGTACAAATGTAGGGGCCTGCATGAAAACTTCTAAGCTTAACTACCAGCTTAGCTCTGGTTCCGTTGCCACCATTTCAATGGATTCCCTTCCTGGGAAGCCTTGAAAAACCTTCACCAATTCCCTGGTGAACACAGATCCAATCCCCTTGGATCTAAAACAAGGAGAAATTAACCTTTCCCCCTCCTTCCTTTCACCAACTCCTGGTGAATATAGATCCAACCCCCTTGGATCTAAAACAAGGAAAAATCAATCAGGTTCTTAAAAAGAAGGCTTTTAATTAAAGAAAAAAAGTAAAAATCATCTCTGTAAAATCAGTATGGAAATTAACCTTACAGGGTAATCAAACTTAAAGAGCTCAGAGGACTCCCCTCTAGTCTTAGGTTCAAAGTACAGCAAACAAAGATAAACACTCTAGTAAAAGGTACATTTACAAGTTGAGAAAAACAAAGGAAAACTAACACGCCTTGCCTGGCTATTTACTTACAAGTTTGAAATAGGAGAGACTTGTTTAGAAAGATGTGGAGAACCTGGATTGATGTCTGGTCCCTCTCAGTCCCGAGAACGAACACACTCCCAAACAAAGAACACAAACAAAAGCCTTCCCCCCCCAAGATTTGAAAGTATCTTGTCCCCTTATTGGTCCTTTAGGTCAGATGCCAGCCAGGTTACCTGAGCTTCTTAACCCTTTACAGGGAAAAGGATTTTGGAGTCTCTGGCCAGGAGGGATTTTATAGTACTGTACACAGGACAGCTGTTACCCTCCCTTTATAGTTATGACAGAAGGGTAACCTTCAGAAGAATCCATCTCAAAGGTTTACTGGACTATAAAAGAAAGAGGCAAGGAACCCCAAGGTATCTCTTTCACCCAAGACAACAAAGACTTCTGGAGGAGAACCTGACTGAGGCAGGGGTCAGACACCATTTTGCTGGTTAAGAAACCTGGTTAAGAAAAGCCACGTTGAACAAAGCCTGTACCTTGCTAGACTAAGTTTTAGACCTTTAGATGCATGTTTTCACTTTTATTTGTTTATAACCATTTCAATCTCTCTCTCTTATACTTGAGCTCATTTAAAATACTATTTTCTTTTGTTAATCAACTTGTTTTACTATTAATTTAAACCAACAGTGCTGGGTTTGAATTAAAGGGTTAGTTAACTCCCAGTGGTAAAGCTGTACACTTTATGTCTTTACAGGAACAAATAGACCTTATTATAAGAGAGGACTGGAAACTTCAGGTCACATGGTTTAGGGAATTTCGGGATTGGGAATGTGCTGGGGTCACCTTGCTGATGTAACCAAGGCTGGTGGAAGCCAGAGTGGAGCTGTAGACAGACTGCTGGGGTCAGAGTTGTTGAACCAGGGCTGGCTGCACAGCACACAAACATTCAGGGTGTGACCAGCATGCTTGTGGCTGACTGAGCATCCCAGGCAGAGAGCTACAGTAGCAAAGCATTGAGAGGGACTCAGGATTATACAGGGTAAGAGGTGACAACCCCTCACTGGTCTAGATTGCACTCCAAAGTCCACCACTAATAGTACCAAATGCAAATTAACTCCATTCTGCAAATGTAAATTATACCATTTTCCAGTCTAGACATTTTGGGCGAGAATGGGAAACATGTTAGCTTATATTAGAAGTCTGCAATTTTATTATTTTACAGATAATCACTTTGTCAAACTTGTTCTTCCTTACTTTTCTTTATTCCTTCCCAACTTTCCAATTGATTCCAATCCATTGAGTGCCTTTAACATGGTTTGCGTAAGTCATTTTGCAGTCTCTCATTTTGCTAAAGAATGTTTATTTGGAAATGTAGCTACCAAATGACACACCATGGTTTTTGGAAATAATGAGAAGTGAATTGAAATAAATCTCCTGCATGCTAAACAAGGCCACTGAATACAGAGAGACAACAGGCACTTGGCCAACCTCATCCCTGGCGTAACTTCATGGACATCAATGAATAAGGCTCATTGAGTTTAGATAGAACAAAGACAAACTGGAATGAATGAAAATTTCCAAATTAAGTGCTCCCACTTGAGGTTGGCTTATTTAATTTACAGATTTTATTGTTCTTTTCTATTTAATGTGCTTAGGTGGCAAGGGAAGAGGCTTTATGTTATATATGCTGTAATAAATCACAAGAGGTTTCCTCTGATCAGTTTCCATCTACTGGGAAAAAAAAAAGCAAAATAAACATTTCAATATAAACAGAAAAAGAAAAATTCTACAGATGGGCCAGATGAATTTTTCAGAGGAAAAATTATTGGGTCAGTGTGTCACTCCCATACAGAATATAGTTGAGAGCAATGAAGTTTGGATCTCTCCAAGATGGACAGCATGCTCATTATTTTTAAATTCTTTGTAATTGGATTATAAGCTCTTCAAGGTGGGGACAGAATTTTCCTATGTGTATGTGCAAAGTTCCTGCATATTTTATATGCTACAGAATATAAAAAATAATGACATTGTAATTTAGAAAGAAATATACATTTCAGTTCATGAATGTCTGCATAATGACAAATTGGCCTACTAAAAGCTCCTAATCTTCAGAAGAACCAATAAAGTTATTGAGAAATATTTTACGATTAAATTTAGGTGGATGTTAGAAAAATGAGAAACAGAACTCATTTCCATACCACCAACTGAAACCCAAATACCACTGGACTAAACATGAAAGAGACCTAAAGTTCATTACTTTTATGATTCTTCATAAACAAAGTATGAAATATTATTACTGGACTCTAGGATGCTTGTTAAAGGTTGGATTCGTAACACATGGGAGATAGAAGGCCTTAGCACATAAGTTGCAGGTGTTCCTGACCTTCTCAGAACAAAGGCCTATTGAGAACAACAATCTCTCTCACATACTCTACAGGATTGTTATCTGCATCACATCTGGAACATGGTATATATTGTTCTCTCATAAATCTTAAACTTTTAATGTTCATCTCTTAGAGCTTGTATATTCTAGGAGCATTGCAGGAGATGCTATTACCGATCAACAGTAAAAAAAGAGGTTGCAGCAGCTATTCTGATGTCAGAAAGAGTTATCATGAGGAAACGGAAGCCCGATGTTCCTTCCTCCTCAAGACACTGACTGGTTGAATTTTCCAGTACAACATTAATGGAAAAAGTGAACATCTAATAGAAACATTTGGAAAAAATATAAGATTTGGTTAAATATGAAAAATTGCATATTGCAGTAGTTAAATGAATATTCCACTCCATTGGCCCCTGCATAATTAAATTACTATTAATAATTCACTTACCTGTCTAATCATATTAATTCATGTTTGCCTCTTTCTTGTTTTTAATTATTCTATTTATTAGTCCTTTAAATTCATTTCTATTGAGGCTCTATTAATAAGAAGCAGTGAAATAATGTATTTTGTCATGTACAACTCATTCTGAAATGATTTATCTTGGTGCACCTATCTTAATTTATAGTTAGTATAATTGAGTTCAAAAAAAGAATTAGATGAGGTCATGGAGGACAGGTCCATCAATGGCTATTAGCCAAGATGGTCAAGGATGCAATCCCATGCCGCAGGTGTCCCTAAACCTCCAGCTGCTAGGAGCTGGAACTGGACAACAGGGGATGGATCACTCAAAATTGCCCTATTCTGTTCATTCCCTATGAAATATCTGGCACTGGCCACTATCTGAGATAGGATACTAGGCTAGAGGGACCACTGGTCTAACCCTGTATGGCCATTCTTATGTTATGTTCTTAGGTGCTTACACTGTTTTATGCAAACATGGTAGAGAAAAAAGATGGAGTATTCTTTTCTTCATTTCCAACATTTGATACTGAAGGCTGTAAGACTGGTGCAGTCAAAAACTCCATGTATTCATAGGCAAGAAGTACAGTATTAAATTTACTATCCATACTACTTAAATCATGTACCTTTCTTCAACAGTGTTGCCTATTCATGTTAAACTACATCATTCTATACAAGCTGTCCACCAAATTAATTGCCTGTAAAATATTTTAGCCAGTCTAAAGTTATCCAGAATGAAACTACAAGGGCCCCATCTCACCCAATGCAGAAGGATCTGTACTGAAATCATTTAAATTCACCCATTAGATGAGCCTTCATCAACTGGGTTCAGCTTAGCATACAAGATTCTGCTTCAATAACTAAATGAACTGACAGCTTTCCATCAGCAATCAACATTCACAAGACAAAAATTGTAACAGATTTTGTACGCATGGCTAGGCTCTAGAGGAAACTATGTTTGCTTCAAACGGTTCCAAATATGAAGTATACTACACATTCTAAGTCCCAAATTGAAAAGCAGCCTCCAATATCCACTTTTTGAGGTGAAGCCAATCCTAATTCTATGCATGTAAATACTATTAGCTTGTTAGAAGAGTAATATCTTAGTGCAATGTCCCAGGATAATGTAGTCATTTCTGTATTTTAAAATAAATACATTAACACTTGGATATTAGATATGAAGGACCAAATTCATCCTTTGAGTAAATTCTTTTACCTCAAGTGAACTAAATCAAGGATCAATTTGTCCCAGTGCAAAACTACTGAAGAACTTAATATGGCAGCTAATGTGTTTCTGAAGGAAAAATATCATTCACATGATAGGCACAACCAGCTTACTCTGTACAGCTGCACCAAGTTATACAAGAGCAAAAAGTTGCTGTTCTTAAAAATATCCAAGTTCTCTATCTTTTCATAATCCTTTTCAGCCTGACAGATTGTAGAACACTTTACTATTTGTGTATCCTCAGAAATCACTAGGCAGCACAGAAATTCAGTCACCTCTGGGGTGGAACAAACCACAAATGCGTTACAGCACACAAGCAAAAAGGAAGTAAATGACTTATTGAAACTCCTGTGGGAATTTCAGTAGACAGCTAGAGCACAGTACACAATGCATTACTGTGGCTCATTGTTAAAGAGCTCCTTCAAAGCCTCCCTGAGCCAAATGCACACTGAGCTCTTCTAATAGCCCTTGTGTTTGGTTGCTCAAACTCAGCAGACAGCCACTCCACCTCTGCCCTCCACCCCAGTAGCAAGTTCTACCCTTTTGCTTCACAGATATTATGCATGACACAGTAGGCAGCCATGACCATTAGAATACTTTTCTCACTGAGATCCAATCTTTTGAGTAAACAACACCAGCGTACTTTCAAGCTACCAGAAGCAAAGTAAACAGTCACTCTGCACCTGCTGAGCCAATAGCTGCATCCATCCTTGCCACTATTGAGCTTCATGAGCCAGAGGATGAGGGATAGGCTGTGTCCCCCAGGATCACTATTGGCATTTCCACATCACATGTGGTAATCTCCTGGTCGGGGAAAAAAGTCCCTGCTTGTAGCTTTCTAAAAAAGTCCTGGGTTCTTAAAGATGTGAATGTCATTTACCTTCCCTGACCAGCCCACACTGATATTGGCGAAGAGCTCCTGATGATCCACCAATGCTTGCATAACCATAGAAAAAGTAGCTCTTTCTGTTGATGTCTCTCTGTAGCAAAGTGCTCTGGGGCCAAAATAGGAATATGCTTGCCATCTGTTGTTCCACTGCAGTTCAGAAACCCTATTTTTGCAAAACCATTCGCTATGTTCTGCAAGTTGCCAAGAGCCACAGTCCTGCATAGGAGGAGGCAATTAATGGGTCTGCACACTTGCATGACAACAGTTCCCGGAGTGGATTTTCCAAGCCTGCATTACAATGCGATCCCACCAGTCAGTGCTTGTTTCTCAGGCCTAGAAGTGGTGCTCCACCATCTGCAGCTGCTCTATTAATGCCACCAACAACCTTTAGTTGGTTCTCACTATGTCCCACTGCAAACTGTCCTCCAAGAAATCACCATGTTCCCCGCTGATTTGATTATTCTTGCAGTTCTGCTAATACCGGAGGATCATGCATCCTGTGCTGGCAACACTTATGACAACAGTGCAGAGCTGTGCAGGCTCCATGTTTCCATCAAAAATGGTGGATGGTGAGGAGGGCTATGCAGGTTTATGGGATTTTGAAAAAAAGTGAATAAATTATGGGATATAGATGACATTATATGATGGAGACAATTGTATGCTGAGAAGTTGACCCCTTGCTTCCAGTCACCACTGTGTGACTCATTTTGGCCCCATCATGCATTGCCAAAACTTCCCATCTGGGAATACTGTGGCAGGTTGCACACTGGAATCTACCCACATTGCACTACACTTTGTATCTAAATAACTACTCTTGATGATTACGTGCTTTGTGATCGCAAGGAGCCATGTATGCATGCACACAAGTGATATACTAACTGCAGTGGCTTAATGGCAATGTAACTCACGATGACCAAAGTTTGTAATGTAGACATAGCCGTAGTTAGTCAACTCAAGAACATTAATTTTTTATCTAGTGAAGACCGCATGCCTGTAGCATCCAGATATGATCCTTTGAGATTTCTTAATGTCTTGTCTAGACCAGGGGCTTGTCTACACTTAAAACACTACAGTGGCACAGGATTTAAATGTGTAACAGATCAGATTACCTTGCGTGACCTAATTAACACTTTCTAAAACTAGTTAAGGCAAAGCAATTGCACTTTAGCATGTATTAAATCGATCCAATTAAAGCCCAGGGGAAAGCCTAACGTACAATTGGTTTGTCTTGACTAGAGTTTTCAAAAGGTGTTGATCTAACTTCATAGCTTTAAATTCTAGGCTACAGAACACCTAAATACTGACCAGACTCAACCCCACTTAGCTTTTTATATTAAATAAATATTAAATAAATCCTAAACCATAGGTGCTGACTCTGTGCGTGCTCCGGGGCCTGGGACGAAGCCAGGGGTCAAGCACCCCCCGGCACTTTGAAAAGTCGGGGTCTGTGTCCTAAACAGATATTTAAATTAGTATAAAAATCCACAATTATTCATGGTCAGTTCTAAAAGTACATCTTTAGAATCCAACACTGTCTCAGTTCTTTCACCATAAGATTGTGAGCTCTTCAAGGATTTATCTTACTATACATGCAGGCCTGGTTAATGCTACCATAACATACACAACAATCAATCAATCAATCAATAAACATCATCTTGACTATGTTAAGCAAAAGTATCAATATGGTTTTTAAAAATCAATGTATTGCCTTTAGGATAAGTTATGAGTTCTTTCTAAATGGATAGGGCTCTTAAGTTCACAATGCTAAATTATTTTCTCATTTAAGTTTTCTTATTGAAAGACAGAAAACAAACCATCACCTTGATCACTAGCCTTGGTTGAGCTATTGAAATAACTCTAGAGAAAGAGCTTTGAGACTGCAACTTTCTCACTGAAAGCATATTTTAACAGCATGGCTTCTAAAGAGGTTGAACACTTCAAGTAGCGAGTGTCAATCTCAGCTTTTATTTTTTCTTGCACACTATTAAAAAAAGTGGCTAAAAGATTAGGATGCTAATTTCACTTGTGGGATATTTAATTCTGTTATTCTTGTTTCCTCACACCAAGATATAGCTTTATAGTAAGATCTTCCCTCTTTTGTTTCACCACTTGCAAATGTCTTCAATGCTGCGTACTTGTACTCATGATCAAGAATCATTCCATATTAAGAGACCTTTTCAAAAGAATTTGAAACACATTAAAGTCTAAAATGTAGTTTACTTTGAAATAATCCCTTTAAAGAAGAGTTAGAGGGAAAAAATTATAGCTTCTACACGTCAGAGTATCATGTTTCTGGGAGTGCTGTTTGTTAAGACAAAACTGAGGTTCTGAACATGAGTCTTTAATTTAAAAATACCAGGGTAATTCAGAAGAGTAGAGGTGTAAACCCTACTGTGTGCTCACCAAATTATTATCCCTGTAATAAATTCTGCCCAACTCCCCTCACATTTCTTACTTAATATAGTAGTTTTCACTGCATCCTAAAGATATTGTATAGCTTTACTCTCCACTACTGGACAGTAGCCATATTTCCACCCCAGAGTCATAGGCAGCCATCAGTTTATATATCAGTACATTCATAGATTCAGATTCTAAGGCCAGAAGGAAATACTGTTCCCCATGGAGGTACTTTCAGGCTGTAATCAAGTCACCCCTTAACCTTCTCTTTGTTAAGCTCCTTGAGTCCATCACTAGAAGGCATGGTTTCTAATCCTTTAATCATTCTTGTGACTCTTCTCTGAACTCTCTGCAATTTATTTACATTCTTCTTGAACTGTGAGCACCAAAACTGGATACAGTATTTCACAGAGGTCACAGCAGTGCCAAATGCAGAGATAAAAGAACTTCTCTGCTCCTACACGAGATTCCTGTTTATGCATCCCAGAATCACATTAATTCTTTTAAAAAGCAACAGAGGGTCCTGTGGCACCTTTAAGACTAACAGAAGTATTGGGAGCATAAGCTTTCGTGGGTAAGAACCTCACTTCTTGCATTTGAAGAAGTGAGGTTCTTACCCACGAAAGCTTATGCTCCCAATACTTCTGTTAGTCTTAAAGGTGCCACAGGACCCTCTGTTGCTTTTTAAAAGAATTAATGTGATTCTGGGATGCATAAACAGGAATCTCGTGTAGGAGCAGAGAAGTTCTTTTATCTCTGCATTTGGCACTGCTGTGACCTCTGTGAAATACT
>NC_048298.1:309341265-309372889 GCF_013100865.1 Trachemys scripta elegans
TTAGTCTGAATCTGTAAAAAGCAACAGAGGGTCCTGTGGCACCTTTAAGACTAACAGAAGTATTGGGAGCATAAGCTTTCGTGGGTAAGAACCTCACTTCTTGCATCTGAAGAAGTGAGGTTCTTACCCACGAAAGCTTATGCTCCCAATACTTCTGTTAGTCTTAAAGGTGCCACAGGACCCTCTGTTGCTTTTTACAGATTCAGACTAAAACGGCCACCCCTCTGATAATTAATTCTTTTGGCCACGGTGTCATACTGGGAGCTCAAGTTCAGCTGATTATCCATCACGACCTCCAAATCTTTTTCAGAGTCACTGCCTCCCAGGACAGTGCCCCCGATCCTGTAGGCACGGCTTACATTCTTTGTTCCCATATGTAATACATTTAGCCATATTAAAACACATTGTTTGCTTACACCTAGTTTACCAAGTGCAGTCTACATTACATTTATGAAGTATTTTGGGATCTTTCAGGAATAAACAATCTATACAGTAAAACTAAGTTTATAAACTCCACATCTATAGGGCAGATAAGATAAAAACAGTTCACAGGCAAACAATTCTTTCAATGCACTTATGATTAATACAACTGCCATATAAAAAAAATATTCAGAAATGTTCAAGGTGACAGTCAAATTGCTGAGGCTATAGCAATACCCCCAACCATACACATTTACAAAAAACTGTTTACTCTTCAATTGTCTCTATTTAAATAAGTGCTATTCTTGTAAAACAGATCCTTTTGTATTCTTTTTGACTGTTGCCAGTTGGCTAAATATTTCACAAAGACTGACAAAGCAATTCTTTTTATATCATTCAGGTTTATGATGCCAAGAAGAAATCATCTATCTATATATCTATCCTTTAGGGAATAAATGGCTTTACGGTCTTTTCCTGTCTGATAATACCCAGATTTTGGGTATTAAAAGTAGTATGGCTCTTGTGATTTGATAGAAAAAATGTGTTAAAGAAATAGGATTCAAAGAGAAGGAGGGACAGATTAAAACTACTTTCTGAGCATGTTTCCGGCAAATTGAGATTATAGAAAACAGAAAAAATGACTAAGTCAACACATAGTGATTTTAATTTAAACTTGATAGCACCTGAACAGTCAATAATATCACAAGTATAGCAATAACAGTGACAGCAGCACTCAGGCCAGAACTGCAACATTATAGGTCTAGATCAGGTATTTCAACTCATAATACTAGATAATGTTTTCACCTCTCTTACCCAGAAGGCCAGCATTTCACCAATAGTCTAGCACTTATCTGTCATCATCACTGTGATCTGGTTCACTAAACCTACTCCCAACATCAGCTATTTATTGACAGATTTGGCTGACAGGAAAAAATTAGTTTTCCTAAGAAAAATATACTTCTGCAGAAATACTACTTATTGAAGAGACCAATATTACAAAGTAGGCTTTTATCCTCTTTAAAAATGAGGTGTCTTGAATAGGGAATCTGAACCAGTCTGGAAAAGTCAAATAACATTGAAGTAGTAGAGGATAGGAAAAGATGCCTCGGAAAGGATATCTGCCCCACTGTGGGTCAAGTATTTTAGACTACTTTTCTAAATGCTGTTTTAGAGACAGTCCACTATGTTGATGTGAGCAGCCAAAAACCATGACACATTGTTGAGGACCACAAAATGACAACTTCCGGGAGGTCTTCATGCCTTGAACATCATTGATAAGAACGCTGTGGCTTGGCTTGACTGGATTGCACATGCCAAATAAATTAAATGCTGTTCTAGAGAAGAGGGATAAATTTAAATGTAGGACGCCAAGTAACATTAATTAAAAACTTACTAAAAATATTTAGTTTAGAAAACCAAGAAATGGTAGGCCAGTGTAGGAGCCGGAGCGGGGCTATGCTGCGGCTTCTGGGAGCCAAATGGAGCAGCCCCCGACCCTGCTCCCCGGTTGGCGCGCTGGAGTGGGGTCATGCCACGGCTTCCAGGAGCTGTGTGGTGCGGCCCCCAACTCTGCTCCCCAGCTGGAGCGGGGCATGCCCCAGATTGCGCTCCCCAGTAGGGTCTCACGGGCCGGCTTAAAATGGCTCATGGGTGGCCGTAGTTTGCCCACCACGTGGTATAACCATTTGGTGATTAATAGGAGAAACTTTAATATTGTAAATTACAATTGCATTTTAATATCCAAATAAAATCATTATAAGAGTTTTTAAATCTAATCTCTGTGCAGTATTTTAGTTAATTTGCATTCATTCACCAATCCATGTTGAAATTTTGGGGAGGTTTTCCTTGGGTACTAATTGACTTCAAGTCCAGAAGGGACCATCACGATCATCTAGTCTGACCTTGTGCACATTGCAGGTAACAGAACCTCACCCACCCACTCCTGTAAAAGACCCATAACCTCTGGCTGAGTTACTGAAATCCTCAAATCAGGATTTACAGACTTCAAGTTACTTTCTAAGTCTTCTCTGTTCTTCTTAGCTGTCTGCAGTAGCTTGCTTGTAAGGATGGGCAGGGTGAGTTGTGGACTTCTTGCTATTTAAGCAAAGTAGCAGTGTGTGTGTGTGTGTGTGTGTGTGTGTGTGTGTGTGTGTGTGTGTGTGTGTGTGTGTGTGAGAGTGAGAGAGAGAGAAAAAAATGTTTATTTCAGAGTTTTCTCCTTCCTGTTTCCATTTTTTTTGGCCTTGTGTAGATTCAAAGTTGGTTGCTGTCACTCCTTCATTGGCAGTGGTCCCCAACCTTTCCGTGTGGCGGGCACCATGGCACTGGGCATGGGAGCATGGCCACTGGACATGCAGCCGCCGAAATGCCGCCGAGAAGCAACAATGCCAAGAAGCATTGCTGCCAAAATGCCGCCGAGAAGTAGCGTCATCAAGAGGTGTCGCCGCCGAAATGCCGCTTCTCGGCAGCATTTTGGTGGCTGCTTGTCCGGTGGCCAGTAGGCGGGCGCACATAGATGCCCCGGCGGGCGCCATGGCACTGTGTTGGGGACCACTGTTCATTGGTTCAAGGGACACTTTCAGCTCCTGAACATGTAGGTTGCCTAATAAATATGCAACCCTCTTCTAATTGCCTTTGTTCTTCTTGTGGTCAGAAAGCATCATATAACTTTTAAAGGTCATCTTAACTCTTTCCTTTTAGTCATTCGCTTTCTGAGATATTTCTTCAATTTTATTAGTTTGACAGGAAACGAAATTTTGTTTTCAAAAAGTCCAAACAGTCCTATTTTTTTATATAAAAGTTTTCAGTTTTCAAAACAGTCTTTTAAAGTTAAATAATTCTTAAAGACAGACAGTCTTTAGTTTAGTTTTTAAAGAAGTTGTTGATATTACATGACAATTTTTGCAAAGACAATTCTTCTTGTATTCCTGAGTTGGATAAACTTGTTGCTTAAATCAAATGGCTTCTTACTATAGTAAGAAGTTTAGCAAGGTCATTAGACTTTATGACGGTACACAGAACATTTTACCATTTACATAGCAACGATATTAGGAGCTTTACATTTAGCTAACATATTTGCAAGTATGCATTTCATAAAGGTATTTGCGATTTCACCAATAAACAAACAAAAGGTTTAAACCATTTGCAACTACATGTTTTTCCTAGAGACTTTGAAAGCTATTATAAAACTCATTGAAGTAGAAATTTTTGTACAAGTTTACTTAGGGTATGTCTACACTGCAAAGTTGTTGACAAAACTTTTGTCTTTCATGGGTACTTAAAAAAGCACCCCCGCGAAAGACAAAAGTTTTGCTGACGCAAGTGGCAGTGTGAATGCAGCACCTGCCGACAAAGCTAACACCGCTCGTGGGGCTGGAAGTATTTTGTTGGCAAAAGTGCCGACGCAGTACCGACAAAGAGTGTTTACACACACGCTGACTTTTAGTGACTTTTGTTGCTAAAAGCTGTGTGGTGTAGACAAGCCCTTAGAAGTTTTTCTTGGGAAGATGAAAAAGTCCACTTTACACCTAGATTGATTGTTTGGATAACACAACTTTTCACAATCAGGTTTTCTCCTAAAACATGAATGTTTTATGTGGTTTGTTTCCTTGAGATAAATGATTACATTGTATTAAACTGGTATCTTATACAAAGGAATATGATTTGGTCTAGATAAGACATTCATAGGGATACTAAACATGGTTTTATGGCTAAGAAAGGCTCTTTTCCTGACATTTAGCTTGCCCTTGGGGACAGAAAGCAGAAACCTCCTGCAATTTCTTTCATCAGCCGTAACATTTTATAATATAACTAAAGCTTACACTGAAATTGTTACATTTTCAAACAACCTGGCTATAAGACACTAGTAGCCACAGGCACTAACTCCATGGGTGCTCTAGAGTTGGAACACCCACGGGAAAAAAATGGTGGGTGAGCCCCCCCATCAGCACCTCCCCCTCCCTCCCAACGCCTCCCGCCCACCGCAGCTCAGCTATTCCGTGGCATGCAAGAGGTGCAGTGGGGAAGGGTGGAGGAGCTAGGGCGGGGTGTGCTCTGGGGAGGGGGGGGGGAATGGGACGGGAAGAGGCAGGGCAGCGATGGAGTGGAGCGGGAAGTGGCGGGGTGGGGCCTTGGGGGAAGGGATGGCGTAGGGGCGGAGCCGGGGGAGAACCTCTTGGCACATTAGATAGTCGGCACCTATGCTTGTAGCTATGTCTTAATATTCAATAATGGCGCAAACAAGTTTTTGACAATCTAAGTTATAATTTTACTACATCTCTACCCCGATAGAACACTGTCCTTGGGAGCCAAAAAATCTTACCGCGTTATATCGAACTTGCTTTGATCCGCCAGAGCACGCAGCCCTCACCCCCCCGGAGTCACTGCTTTACTGCGTTATATCCGAATTTGTGTTATATCGGGTCGTGTTATATTGGGGTAGAAGTGTAGTACCATTTTTGCAGCAGCATTGAGGTCTTTCCGCTACACTGTCAAAAATCCCATGGCAATGAACTGATCAATCCACTTTGGTGGAGTGAAAGTGGGGGAGGCAAACAAAGATTATAGATTTTTGATTGTAGTGTTGTTTTAGTTGTGCTGGTCCGAGGATAATGAGAGACACAAGGTGGGTGAGATCATATCTTTTTTGAACCAACTTCTGTTGGTGGCAGGGACCAGCTTTTGAGCTGCATAGAACTGTTCTTCAGGTCTGGAGAAGGAAACCAGAGTGTCCAAGTTTTAAATACAAGGAGAGACAGATGTTGTAGGAGACCATCTAAAATGAGGTGGGCAATTAACACCTCCGCAGTCGTGGGACAATAGAGGGTCAGTAGGCGGCAGGGTGTATTACACGTTGTGGGAAAGGGCCATAAAACTAGTACATCTGTTAAATCCATGGTTTTTAGTGTCCAGCAGAGTTATGAATTTAAGGTCCCAGGCTTGTCTTTTGAAGATGCTGTGGAGGTTTCCTTAGAGGATGAGGGACTGAGCAATCTGGTCAGACATGGAGCAACTGCTATGAGAAAAGTTTTTGCCCAAGTGTTCACATGTTCTGTGAAGCTCAAAAGCTAGTCCCTTCCTCTGATAGACATTAGTCCAATAAAATATATTACCTCACCTACCTTGTCTCTTTAAAGATTATGCAGGCAGTCACGATTTTTGGTTTTAACTTTTTATTTTGAATGACCAGACTTTATAAAATGATGATTGAACCAGCTACAATTCTGTCAAATGCAGCTTGCTGGGAAAGCAATCAAGGTTACATCAATCACTTGAACAAGGAAGCTGCTGTCACTACTATGCATCAGTTTACTTAATTACATTGCAAAACCATGTTCACTAATCAGATCATTTTAATTCAATTCTGAGATAATTATTATTACTGAGCTCTTCTGTGACATCTGTGCAGCCTAGAAGAATTTATGGTAATACCAGAAGAGGTTGGGTGTGAAAACAAACTGCTGCTCTCCAAGATGAAATATAGTATTTGTGCAAAATTAAAATGCATTCTCTGCCCTGTAGATTTTAAAGTACACTTCGATATGTTTTAAAATAAAAGTACTTTTGTAAAATTGGCATCTTAATTTCACACCAATTCAGGAATGAATGTTCCTCTTTGAAAGATGTATTTAAATGTCTCAGCAAAAATGGAGATAAACACACAAATAAAATTAAGCAGTATACATTCATTAGCCTTAAAGACAGAACCCTCAGAGGCATTCCTCAAGAGTATCAGATATCAAGTATTAGATGCATCAAGAATATAAAATCTACTCTTACCTATATCAGAGCCTTATAATTTATTCCTGAGCTTTATAACCTATTCCTAAACCTTTACTACTCATGAGAATAGTCCATACACATCTAAGTAGTACCATTTATTTCAATGGAATGACTCATGTGAATTCGTAGATTATGAAGTAAGAAGTGACCATTGTGATCATCTGACCTTTATAACACAGGCCATAGAATTGCACTGAATTAATTGCTGTGTAAACTAGTGGATATTTTAGAAAAAAGATGACTTAAAAATTTCTAGTGATGGAGAATCCACCACACCCTTTTGCTAAATTGTTCCAATGATTAATTAACCTCGTTTTAAAAAATGTGCACCTTATTTCTAATCTAAATTTGTCTGGCTTCAATTTCCAGTCATTGGTGTGAAGGATCTCAGATCTTGAACCTGGGTCCCCAGGAAGCCACTGCCCAACAGCATGCTTGGAAAAGCGGGGAGTGAGGGATGGTGGAGCATAACTCAGTGACACTGTCCTCAAAGCCCCTGATTGGAGGAGATATCTGGCTTCTCCAATTGACTCAGACTTGCTATTTCTAAGCCAGGAGGCAGAACAGGAAGTTTTCTGAGCAACTGGGTGAATCCTTGGCTGGCTACTACATTGGACTCTGCCTTCTTGCCAGACTCCTGAGCCCTGCCTTCTTCCTAATTCCTGACACCCTGTCCTGTCCCTGCCTTACTGCCTTGTTCCAGATCCCCGCTTCTACGCCTCACCCTCTGGTTCCGAAACCTTGGCTTAATTCCTGACTCTGACACCAACTCTTGGATCCCGTTCCTGGCTCCTGAATCCTGCTCCAACCACTAGACCTGACCATCACTGCTCTGACCATTAGGTATAACCACCTACATCCTGGTCCACAACAGTTTGCTTGGATCAACACCCCCTCCAACTGGCCCAGCCAGGCATGGACCTAGTGAAGATCCCCTACCCTGAGAAATGCCAGCACTCCATCAGTGGGTGATCCACCTCCAGACAGACAACCAAGCCATGCAGATGTGGATTGCATGCTGATGGACAAGAATCAGGCACTACATGAACAAGTCCATCAACTCTGTGCAGAGAAAAATGCCACATCACCCCCCGCCCCGAGCCAGGACCTGTCATCACCTTCCCGGAGCACTTCAGTGGGCAATAATGAGCAGGAAGCCATAAGAGAGATAAAAGAGTTGCAGGAGGAGGTGGCTCATCTGCATAGCATCTGGGAGCAAGAGAACTTCAGCGACAGAATGCACATGGAGACATCTGGGATGGAGGATGCTAACTGACTACAGCAGCACCAGATGAGGAAGGAGAACTGGATCAGCAAGCATTTCCAGTAGGTTATTAATAGACAGCAGAAAGCCTGCAAGGAATGGAAGATGGGAAGCATCAGCAAGAAAAACTACCTCTTGAATGTCAGCAAGTGTAGGGAAAAATGAGAACTGTCAAAAAGCCAAGCAGAGTTGGAACTTGAAAAGAAAATTAAAATCAGTAGTAAAAGGTTCTATAGCACTAAAAAGAAAAGGAAAACAAGGAAAGAAGTGGGAGCGCTAAGCACTGAGGATGGGCTGCAGATTAAAGATAATCTAGGCATAGCCAACATCTAAATGAATACTCAAGTTTTCAGTAAGGGTAATGAAGAGGTGGTAGTGGCAGGGTGGCTAATGGAAATGAGGACGTGGAAGTGGAAATTACTGCATCTGAGGTGGATGGCAAACTCAAACAGATTGGATAGCCCAGATAATCTCTATTCAGGAATATTAAACGAACTGGCACATGAAATTGCAAGGCCAAAAACAAAGATTTTTAATGAATCCATAAATTTTGGGGTTGTACCCTATGACTGGAGAATTGCTAATGTAATACCTATTTTTAAGAAGGGGAAAAGAAGTGATCTGGGAAACTACAGGCCTGTTAGTTTGATCTCAATTGTATGCAAGGTCCTGGAACAAATTTTGAAAGAGAAAGTTATGGACGTAGAAGGAAAGTGGTAATTGGGAGAAAATAGAATATGGTTTTACAAAGGGTAGATGGTGCCAGACCAACCTGATGTTTTTCTTTGAGAAGATAACTGATATTTTAGACAAAGAGAATGCAGTAGATCTAATCTACCTGGATTTTAGTAAGATATTTGATACTGTTCCACAGGGGAAATTATTAGTTAAATTGGAGAAGATGGGGATTAATTATGAGAACTGAAAGGTGGATAAGGAACTGGTTAAAGGAAAGAATACGAGTCATACTGAAAGGTGAAATGTGTAGGAGGTCAGACTAGATGATCAGGATGGCCCCTTCTGACCTTAAAATCTAAGAGAACTGGCTGCGCTGCAAGAAGACTGGTTGCTGGCCATCTTGGGCAATAGACAGTGCTCCTCCCTGTGAAGAACTGGCAAGCTGTACTGGCAGCAGGAGATGAAGAGCAGACTCCAAGAGCTGAGGAGGAGGAGCCATTCGCCCTCAAGGCTGTACCCGAGAGGAGGAGATGTAATGTGCTGATAGTCAGGGACTCCCTTACGAGGGGAATGGAGGTATCCATCTGCTGACATGGTGGCCTGCCAGGTGTGCTACCTGCCTAGCCTGTGTCTGAGAGATTATGGAAAGGCTGCCGAGGCTTATCTGTCCCCTATGGCCACTATTCCATGCTGCAAATCCATGTGGACACTAATGATACTGCCAGATCTGACCCTAAGCAGATCAGCAGTGACCATAATAAGGCTCTTGGAGCTAGGGGTCAGGGGTGCAGGTTGTGTTCTTGTCCATCCTCCCAGTTGAGGGTAAGGGCCCAGCCAGGGACACACATACCCTGGAGATGTCTACAGGAGGGCTTCAACTTCCTTTACTATGGGATTTTGTTCCAGGAAGAATGTCTGCTGGAAAGAGAGTTCATCTGACCAAGAAGGGGACGCACATCTTTATGCACTGACTCGCCAAGGGTTTTAAAGTCAGTTCAAAGTGGGGTGGGTGACAAAAGCCCACAGGTAAGTATAAAAAAGGTGACCTTAAACATAGGATTAGGTGTTGTGGGAGACATGGAAAATTACAACAGTGTCATGGAAGAAAACAAGAGGGAAAGCAGTGGGGTATCTGCTCAACATCTTAGATGTCTATACAGAAATGCAATGGGGAATAAAGAACTGAAAGTATTAGTACATAAGCTAAATTATGACTTAACTTGCATCACAGACTTGGTGGGATAAATCCCATTATTGGAAGAGTGGTATAGAGTAGTAACAGCTTGTTACAGCTTGAAGACAGGCAGGGTAAAAAGGAAGATTATATGCACTTGTTCTGATTTCCAGAAGGGAAGTGGGAGGCAGACTAGATCACCGACAATGAGAAGTACTCACATTTTCCATAGATCAGATGGTGTGGCTTTTGACCAAACATCTGCAGACAAACAGGCCATCTCGTAAACTGGATTACCAGTTCCTGGGCCCCTACTGAATTTGCTGACAAATCAACCTGGTTACCTTAGAACTCTTCCTGCCTCAATCCATCTGGATCCATCCGGTGTCTCACATATCACTTCTAAAGCTCCATACATAGACCTGTGTCCTCACCACTCTGAACTGCCCTCCCCCACCAATATGTATTCAAGGGCACGATGAATATGTTGTCCGTGAGATCCTTGATGCCAGAATGAAACAGGATAAACTAAGGTATTCGACTGATTGGGAGGGTTATGGTACCAAAGAATGCTCCTGGGATCACACAGAAAATGTCCATGCACCTGACCTGGTAAAAACCTTCCATGAGAACCATCCTGGAAAATCCAGCCTACTGATGCCTGGAGAGTGCTCTAAGGGAAGGTGTGTGTGATGGGAGGGATTGTGGGTTTCAAACCTGGGTCCGTGGATCCCACCTGTCCTTAGACCGCAGCTACTACCTGACAGCTTGCTGGGACCAGCAGAGAGTGTGGGCTAGTGGACCCTAGCTCACCAGAGGAACTGCCCATGAAGCTCCTGATTGGAGGAGATGTCTGATCTCCCCAACTGGCTCAGACTCACTATTTAAGCCAGGAGACAGCACAGGAAGTTGTTCGAGCAACTAGCTGAATCCTTGGCTGGCTGATAAATTGGACCCTGGCTTCTTGCCTGACTCCTGAGCCCTGCCTTGTTCCTGATTCTTGCTTCTCAGTCCTGTTCTCCTGCCCTCTTGCCTTCCTGCCTTATTCCAGATTCCTGCTCCTATAGGCCATCCCTGGGTACTGATTCTGGCTCCAACCTGGGCTTGGCTCTTAACTGTGACTTTGACCCTTCGCTTGACTCCTAACACTATCTCTGGTTTTGACCCCTGGTTCCAGTTCCTGGTGCCAACCACTAGGCCTGACCACCATTACTCTGACCACTGGGTCGGACCACCTATGTCCAGGTCCATGACAATAGAGTCTTGTTATATCTTTGTATGCTAGATTGAAGAGTCCTCTATCATAAAATTTGTGTTCCCCAAGTCAGTACTTCTAGACTGTGATCAGGTCACTCCTTAACCTCTTCTCTTTGTTAACTTAAACATATTTAACTCACTGAGTCTCACTATAAGGCATATTTTCCAATCTTTTGATCATTCTCCTGGCTCTGCTCTGAACTCTCACCAAGTTACCAACATCCTTCTTGAATTGTGGACACTAGAACTGAACACAGTATTTTAGTAGTGGTCACACAGAGTTGTAGAATTAGCCATTATTTAACAGATGAAGACAAAAAGACACTTGGTCAAGACAACTTCCAAAGAACTGCAGTGCAGACACTGGCAGAATACCAGATGAAAGGTTACAGCCAATCATCCCCTCTGCCCTCTTTCAAATGTCCCCTTGAAACTCCCTTCTGTAGTCTCATCCTCCACTGCTGATTTCTCAAGACTATCTACTTGAGTTCCTGTGATGCATCTTTAGAGCTTTGTGCTATAACTTTCCAAATGAGACTAAACTCCTCAGGACAAGGACCTGGACTTGTGTCATGTTGATATGAAAAAATTTCTACCACAAGTCAGAGAAATTAAACTGGTTTGTAGATATGCTGCTAACAAATTTATTTTGAAAACTGAGGGGGAGTGCACTGTATCCGTTATTTGAATACCATTTGTATACTTAACAGATTGTTTACATTTCATAGTCTACCCATCAGGATAATCTGATTGTGGGTCACGAGACATTTTGCTGACATTGACCGTCCACAGGCATAGCCCTCCGCAGCTCCCAGTGGCCGCGGTTGACCGCTCCCAGCCAATGGGAGCTGCGGGAAGCGGCGGGCCACAGGGAATATTTCTCAGTTTCCTGAAGTTCCCATATATCCTACATTTTGTATTTTATATGTTTTCACCATCTGAATAAATGTGGTTGCTTAGAAAGAGCTGTGTGGAGTACTAGTAAATCACACCCGTCATAGCCGTCGGATAGAAAGTAATTCACCTGGCCTTTAGGCAGACTGGCTTGCTGTGGATATCTCAGTATATGGCAGGAGAGTCATACACAGTGTACGACCTCCTGCAGAACACAGGCCATACAATTTCACCAAGTGATTCCTGCATCAAGTCCATAACTTCTAGTTGAGCTGAATTACAGTCTTATAGCAAGTATCAGTCATTGGTACTTAATATTAATTTACCATCTGACTTGCTATACACAGACCCTGTTTTGCTATGTACCTTCTATTGAGTCACACAATGCTATGAAACCAGTAGTTTGAAATATTTTTATGCTAGCTGCTACTGTGAATGATGTAACTGACACATTAAAAATAAATTCTGATACATATTCTGGCTGCACTAATGTTTTAAATTCTCTTTTGTATTCATACCAAGAAAGCTTTTTAAAGTTTAATTCACTCAAAGCGACTGACAGTCAAATGCAATCAGTAAGTTGTTAAAAATATAAACAATTTTAATTGAAGATTGTTTTTGAAGGGAGATGCTTAATAAATTACACTAGGAATTGTCTTTCAAATACATATCAGGAAAAATACAATACAGCACATTTTGTTAAGCACCTAGGAAACTGTATTTCTCATGCATTTGTAACAATCAATTATGAGTATGTCAGTCCTATTAAAGCAGAGTCAATTAATCTAATTGGTCTTTTACCACTGTTTGAGTCAAGCAAACAAATATCTATGGCCTTGCATACATTGGGAGAATTTGTAAGCATTTTTCTGCCGCAGTGTAGCACCACCAATGCTACCAACTCTGAAACATGACCTGAAGACAGGGAACAGGTATTTTTAATCACTGTTTAATAGAATATGCATGATCAACATGGTGCACCATTAACATGGACCATCAACAAAAAGGCTACATCTAGACTGCATAGCTCTTGTTGTGGCCTTTAGAGTATGTGTAGCTATATGCTGCAGTGAAAAAGGCTCTGGCAGATGGAGGCAGCAGGGAAAGACTTGACAGAGGGGAGCTTTCGGAACCTTTTCCCACTGCCTTCCCTGACAGAGCCTTTCTCCACTGCCCAAGTCTTTCCCTGCAGTGGGAAAAGGCTCCGGCAGTGACGAAGCAGCGGGACATTATACTGCTCAAAATAGTAGCATAGACAGGGAGGCACGATTTGGGTGACTAGAGAGCCATGTAGTAGCGTATATACCCACAGGATTCAGGAGTGTCTTTACTTGCCTAAGCAGTGCCTAATGGCCTATATTGATATTTATACCCACGTTAGGGGGCGTGCAATGTACCGTACATGCTGCCAAAAGGAGTGTGCAGTGTAGACGTACCTACAGAGAAGGGAGTTAGCAGAAACCAACTCACCAGAAGGTGATTTCTTGCAATGCAAAAGAGTGCCTTCCACATGCTGTCCCCAATATTCCAATTTTTGTATGCTTGAATATTAATGACAATTTCATCATGAAATAATTTTGAAGTTCATGAAATATATTTTATTCATGTGAGAGCCAAAGAGTGCAGATGGTATTTCCATTGCTGATGTCCCTCAGTAGTCTACTGAGGGCTGAATCAGCCCATCCTCCTGGTACCCTAACCACACCACTCAGTTCTGGAGATATGACCATCCTCCGCAGGCTCTGGTGAAAAGAAAATTTATAGGTTTTTTTCATCACCACAACACCCCCACCCATTCCCAGGGTGGATTTTCTATCCTGGAGCCCTACATCAGGGTGTGACCGGATTCTGACAGTGTAACTCTGGCTGGTAGCGTACAGTATAAGTTGAAAAAGAACAAGAGTACTTGTGGCACCTTAGAAACTAACAAATTTATTAGAGCATAAGCTTTCGTGGACTACAGCCCACTTCTTCGGATGCATATAGAGTGGAATAAATATTGAGGAGATATATATACACACACATACAGAGAGCATAAACAGGTGGGAGTTGTCTTACCAACTCTGAGAGGCCAATTAAGTAAGAGAAAAAAAAAACTTTTGAAGTGATAATCAAGATAGCCCAGTACAGACAGTTTGATAAGAAGTGTGAGAATACTTACAAGGGGAGATAGATTCAATGTTTGTAATGGCTCAGCCATTCCCAGTCCTTATTCAATCCTGAGCTGATTGTGTCTAGTTTGCATATCAATTCCAGCTCAGCAGTCTCTCGTATAAGTTCAGGTTCTGTGGTGAAATTGCTCAGTCATTTCCCTCTAATTTTTGTCTCTTAATTGTAGCTGTGTTTTAGCTTTACATCTGTCAGTTCAGACCTTATTCAAGTTTCTTATTTTACTTGGAAAAATACTACTATTTTAAGAAAGAAAATTCCACGTGTAGTGTCAAAGATAAGCCATGAGATCTGGAGGAGCAGGTAGGAGTAGTATAGTTATTTGTTTAATACCAGATTTAGCTCCTGCCTGTGACATTTAAAGGTAGTTTAAGTGGTCTTAAAATTTCACTCCAAACTTTCAGATGGTTAAAAGTACAAGTATAAGAGACCAAGTGGGGCTCAGAGAAGGTGACTCAAGTGGGAAACAAGATAAAGGTACTGACTAATGAGAAAATAAATCAGTGGTACAGTTCAGGAATTAGCATAGGAAAGTGAAAGCGTTAGACTAAGTGGTCATTTCTGAAACTCTACAGATACAGTATAGAGAATGCCAAGGGAGAAAAAGGAGGGTAAGAGAAACAAATGGTTAAAGAGGTGGTCAACAGAGAAGGAATTCAAATTAAGTATTAGTATTAATAATAAAGAATAATGAAGCATTAGTCATTTTGGAGAAAAGGAGTTTGAATCAGACAGACAATCCTAACTTCACCAGATTGGGGAATAATCTCTGTCTAGTACCGATATGTAAACCAGAAAGTGAATTGAGATAATCATTTCCTTTTCAGGTAAATTCTAAGGTAATTACAAAAGGGGCAAATGGTTAAAAAAATGGAGGAAGAACGAGATACAAAATAATCTGAAATAATCACAGACTGACGCTAAAACTACAGGAAATAAGCAAAATTAGGTAAAGGATGATATTTCAAGAAACAAGGCAGGATGTCTGTAATATATAAGGATATAATTTTTTCTGGAGAGGAAAAAGTCAAAAAATGGGGTAACATTACACTGTACATTAAAACATGTACAAAGTGAAATACAGACTGACTCTGAGGGAAAGGATAAAAGTAAAAGTTTATGGTTTATGGCCAGACCCATATAAATCAGAGGGTAAATTCCAGTGGTCACTTGCTACAGACTACAATGAAAAATTGGATAAAACCTACTCAACTGTATAATACCAATATCACTACTCCAGGACTCAGGAGTCATGGGGATTTTAATTATCTAGATATTTGCTAAGGCACTCATGGTAAGACACAAATATAAGAAAGATTTTAAAGAGTCCTGAATAATTTTTGATTAAAAGCTGCAAAAGCAACTAGGAAAGATGTTACTATTGGTCACAACCTAATAGCAATGACCATGGAGAAGAATGATTTTGGTCAAATGATCACAAAAAGATGACTTTTTCAATAATAAGAATAGAAGACAAAGATGAAGACACAGGAAAAGAATGGAAGACACCAAAAGAAACTGTCATACAAAACAACTGAACATTAGAAAAAATATGCAAAAAGCTCCATGTGACTACAGTGATGGTACTCAAGGGTCAGAAAAGACATGAAAAAAAAAAGAGGAAGACATTATATAAGAGTGTTTGTTTCTTGTATAATTAAGAAGTAGGGCTGTCGATTAATTTGACAGTTAAAATTTGCAGTTAAAATTTACTCAAAAATTAATCACGATTAAAAAAATTAATCGTGATTAATCACAGTTTTAATTCCACTGTTAAATAATAGAATATCAATTGAAATTTATTAAATATTTTGGATGTTTTTCTACATTTTCAAATATATTGATTTCAATTACAACACAGAATACAAAGTGTATAGTGCTCACTTTATATTATTTTTGATTACAAATATCTGCACTGTAAAAACAATAAAAGAAATAATATTTTTCAATTCACCTCATACAAGTACTGTAGCACAATCTCTTTATCGTGAAAGTGCAACTTACAAATGTAGATTTTTTATTACATAACTGCACTCAAAAACAAAACAATGTAAAACTTTACAGCCTAGAAGTCCATTCAGTCCTACTTCTTGTTCAGCCAGTCACTCAGACAAACAAGTTTGTTTACATTTATGGGAGAAAATGTTGCCCACTTCTTATTTACAATTTCACCGGAAAGAGAGAACAGGCATTTGCATGGCACTTTTGTAGTCAGCATTTCAAGGTATTTATGTTGCAGATATACTAAACATTCGTATGTCCCTTCATGCTTCGGCCACGATTCCAGAGAACATGCTTCCATGCTGTTGACGCTCATTAAAAAAATAATGCATAATTAAATTTGTGACTGAACTCCTTGGGGGATAATTGTATGTCTCTTGTTCTTTGTTTTACCCACATTCTGCCATATATTTCATGTTATAGCAGTCTCGGATGATGACCCCGCACATGTTGTTCATTTTAAGAACATTTTCACTTCAGATTTGACAAAACACAAAGAAGGTACCAATGTGAGACTAAAGATGGCTACAGTACTCGACCCAAGGTTTAAGAATCTGAAGCGCCTTCCAATATCTGAGAGGGATGAGGTGTGGCGCATGCTTTCAGAAGTCTTAAAAGAGCAACACTCCAATGAGGAAACTACAGAACCCAAACCATGGATGGATGCATGTCCTCTGAAATGGTGGTTGAAGCATGAAGGGAAATATGAATCTTTAGCACAGGGGTTCTCAAACCGGGGGTCAAGACCCCTTGGGGGTCATGAGGTTATTACATGGGGGGGACACGAGCTGTCAGCCTCCACCCCAAACCCCACTTGCCTCCAGCATTTATAATGGTGTTAAATATATAAAAAAAGTGTTTTGAATTTGTAAGAGGGGTCACACTCACTTGCTATGTGAAAGAGGTCACCAGCACAAAAGTTTGAGAACCACTGATTTAGTGCATCTGCACATAAATATCTTGAGACACCGGCTACAACAGTGCCATGTGAATGCCTGTTCTCACTTTCAGGCCTGACAGTGTAAGCAAGAAGCAGTCAGCATTATCTCCTGCAAATGTAACCAAACTTGTTTATTCGAGCGATTGGCTGAACAAGAAGTCAGAGTGAGTGGACTTGTCGGCTCTAAGGCTTTACATTATTTTATTTTTAATGCAGTTTTTTTTGGTACATAATTAAACTTTCATGATAAAGAGATTGCACTACCATACTTTTATTAGGTGAATTGAAAAATACTATTTCTTTTGTTTTTTACAGTGTATATTTATTTTTGATTACAAAATTTGAAGTGAGCACTGTACAATTTATATTCTGTGTTGTAACTGAAATCAATATATTTGAAAATGTAGAAATATTTAAATGGTATTCTATTATTGTTTAAAAGTGTGATTAATTGCCCAATTAATTTTTAATCATGTAATTAATCCTGATTAATTTTTTTAATTGCTTGATGGCCCTATTTAGAAGAAAAAAATTCAAGTACAATATTAGGAAAGAATTCATGGATTAGGCAAACAAAGCAGTCTGTTTAGGAATGCAATTGAGGCACCATCATTATAAGGTTTCCATTGGATTAAGTTCTTCAAAAATTAAGGCAAAGGAACTCCTGGACCTAAGTGGAAGTAGGGTGCACAGGACAAAATAGCCCAACAAGGCTTTTTTGAGCCACTATGTTTTTTATCTCAATAACTTCTCAATGTAGTAAGTTATAGAATAGAGGTACACAATTCTGTTGTTGAGGCACCAGTAAGATTTCTGGGGTCTCATAGAAGTATCTTGTTTAGGTAAGTGCACCTCTTCCTTCTAGCAGCCTCACCAAGGCCCCACATTTGTGTGCGTATTTGAAAATTCACTTGAAACACATACACAACAAAGCAGGGCAGCTTGGAATTCTTGTCCTCTTGTCCCCGGCTGCTGGGAGGGAATGAGCCTACATCCTCCCTCTTCTCACCATAGCAATGGAAGCATTTCCTTTTTGTGTCTTCACTACTCTCAATTTCCTCTCTTGCCCCTGAACCTGAGTGTGTGAATGCCGATCTTTCCAAGCTGCACTCACGTCCATTTTACAGTACTCTTCCTGAGAAATGGAAGAGGGCTCTCTGCAAGGAAGTTCAGCTGACCCAGAACTACTTGCTCAGACTAATGGACACACTGGCCATGTCTCCACTACCACTTATGCTGGCAAAAATTATGTCGCTCGGAGGTGTGAAAAAAGCACATCTCTGAATGACATAAGTTTCGCCAGCTTAAGTGATAGTGTGCTCAGCTGCATCAGTACGACCTGAAAATGCTTTAATAAATGTAAATAGTGTAAAGAACAGTAATATCTACACAAGTACAGTGGTACTATTTGTTTTATGGTAGTGCCCATTATGTGCTACGCACTTTCCAGACAGACAAGAAGAAACAGCCCTACCCCAGAGATCTCGCAATAAAGATAAACAGACATACATATAGTCAGAGGCTAAAGCAATTGGAAAATACTCTCTTAAAAAAAACTCCATATATATCACAAGTTTGTCTGCACACTGGCAACACACTATTGGCTTCAAATTGAAATAGGTCAGTTGGTCCATTATGGAAAAGTTTTCCCAAATCCTCGTTATATGTATTCATCTTTTGGCTTCTGCACTTCTCTGGTTCCTATGTGGAAAGTTATGTTGAACTAGATTGGGCTGCTGCAATCTCCTTAAAACCATGACACATACACTAGTTGCATACCATCTCTAAAGATTTTTTTTGTTGTGCCTCGCGAGGAAGATCCAAAGCTTCATTGGGTTAAAGATATTGCCAACGTACTATGCCACAAAGTACTTAGTAACGCAATTTTTATTTTGCTAACGTTCACAGTTTCTATCATTATGGCATTCAAGAATGGCAATTAAATACTTTTATATCGTGCCCTGAACACTGTTTGACTTAGCCTCTGATGGAGTGAACAAGAGTGAGTTTTAGTTCTTAAACTCAGATTTCATTCCAAAGGGCCCATATCTTCTTATGATTCTATAAGGCAACCTCCAATTTTAATCACAGGGCTTTCGTAATCCCTTTATTGTTGTAACATTCCTCTTCCTACCATTCTTTACTTCTGGGTCAACAGCTATGTAAGTAGTTTGAGCTACTGTAAGAAGTTGCATTGCTCAGGAATAAATTGCAAACAACTATTGAAGTAAAATTCTTAGATCGTTGTAGTAGCAGAGCCCAGAGAATCTCTGAAGGCAGAAAATTAAATGAGTAGATCCATTACCTAAAAGACTATACTCAGGGCTGGTCCATGCTAACCCCCCAGTTTGAACTAAGATACGCAACTTCAGCTACGTGAATAATGTAGCTGAAGTCGAAGTATCTTAGTTCGAATTACAAGGTACTTACCGCGGGTCCACATGTGGCAGGCAGGCAGGCTCCCCCATCGACTCCGCGCACTCCTCTCGCGGAGCAGGAGTACCGGTGTCGATGGCAAGTGCTTCCGGGATCGATTTATCGCGTCTAGACAAGACGTGATAAATCGATCCCAGAAGATCGATTGCTTACCGCCGAACCCGGAGGTAAGTATAGACGTACCCTTAAAATGGTCAGAGTGAATGGTGAAACATTCTAGATACCCAGTTTGTCCTGGAAAGAAAAACTGATTATTGGTGAATAGAAGCACTCAAAGAAAAACTGCACTAAAAGTTCTTTCAAGATGGCTTATCAGGTGCACATTTTCAGCTCTGCCAAGGGAGCAGAGTTAAAATGCTGAAATTTTACCACTTGGATTGAAGAGGCAGGCCAAAGCCTGGGGATAAATAGCACTGAAACAGAAAAAACATGTCCTTGATGAAACGAAAGGGAACAGCCATCAAAGTAGATCTGCTGAAAGAAAGCTACAAACTATACGATTAACACATAAGCCTTAGAAATTATCTGAAGTTAAAAAAAAAAAAAAAAAAAAAAAAAAAAGGAAGAATTGGCAGCATTCCATCTGTTCAACACTGAAAAAAACTGAAGGGATGTGAAATAACTGAGTGTTTGTTTTATTAAACCTTAGGTGGCATAATACCTGAGAGTTTAACTGAAATTCTAAAGCAAATGGCAATTTAATCATAACATAAAAAGTTCGTGGCTCACAACATTTTAGCTGACTAAAGTACCTTGGAAAGCATGCAAGATACCATAATACTGTATCTACATGCCCACAGAGCTCAGTCTGATGCCTGAACTGTGGTAGCAAGTGGAAAGCATTAGAATCATAAAATTATAGAAGATTAGGGTTGGAAAAGACCTCAGAAGGTCATTTAGTCCAACTTCTTGCTCAAAGCAGGACCAACCCCAAATAATCATCCCAACCAGGGCTTTGTCAAGTTGGGCCTTAAAAACCTCTAAGGATGGAGATTCCACCACCACTCTGGGTAACCCATTCGAGTACTTCACCACCCTCCTAGTGAAATAGTTTTTCCTAATATCCAACCTAGACCTCCCCCACTGTAATTTGAGACCATTACTCCTTGTTCTGTCATCTGACACCACTGAGAACAGCTTAGCTCCATCCTCTTTGGAACTCCCCTTCAGATAGTTGAAGGCTGCTATCAAATCCCCTCTCACTTTTCAATTCTGCAGACTAAATAAGCCCAGTTCCCTCAGCCTCTCCTCATAAGTCATGTGCCCCAGCCCCCTAATCATTTTTGTTGCCCTCCACTGGACTCTCCAATTTGTCCACATCCTTTCTGTAGTGGGGGGTCCAAAACTGAATGTAATACTCCAGATGTGGCCTCACCAGGGCCAAAAAGAGGGGAATAATCACTTCCCTTGATCTGCTGGCAATGCTCCTATTAATGCAGCCCAATATGCTGTTAGCCTTCTTGGCAACAAGGGCACACTGCTGACTCGTATCCAGCATTTCGTCCACTGTAATCCCCAGGTCCTTTTCTGCAGAACTGCCACTTAGCCATTCGGTCCCCAGCCTATAGCGGTGCATGGGATTCTTCCGTCTTAAGTGCAGGACTCTGTACTTGTCCTTGCTGAACCTCATTAGATTTCTTTTGGCCCAATCCTCTAATTTGTCTCTGTCACTCTGGATCCTACCTTTCCCCCCAGCTTAGTGTCGTTCGCGAACTTGCTGAGGGTGCAATCCAGCCCATCATCCAGATCACTGATGTGACAACATATGCAGAGTTCTTTCCTACAGTGCAGCCTGCACAGAAAACTTGTAGAAAGCTTTGCTCACATGCGTACCCATATTTTAGGAAAATGCAGCACCCTCACTGGGGACTCTCACTCTGAATCTTGTGCAGCAGCACTATCATCGGAGAACCTAACTGAACTGGTCCAGAAGCTGTTAAGCCGTTTGCTGTTTCCCCATTGGAGTAAGCTACATCTGGCCAAATGGGCATTATAATTACCAATTTTAGCAGCCGCATAGAGGAAATGAGGCTTAGAAGAAAAAGCAATGGGAATATTTGGGTTTCAAGAATATCATATGTTGGGATTAGTGTGCACTGACTAGATCCATTAGCAAAAAGAAGCATGAGATTTAGAACAGTTTTAGCACTATGCCCAAATCCTGGGAATCGGTACTAGCTGGCTGGCTCTGGTGATCTCTGCAGAAGAGAAGGGGGAGGCTACAATAGCCTCTTTACCCCTTTCACTCCCACTGTGTGCTGGATAACTGTCCGTGGATCCACCCGCAGCAGATACATTAGCCCCAACCAATGCCCCAGCATGCTGCCAATGCCTCACACTGGGTGCTATGCCACCATGGAGCTGGAAATCACTTTCCAAACCAGTTTGCTAGACTGGTTTTTCTTCCTGTGTCTTCCAAGCTGTAAACGCTTTTGGGGCAGGAACCATAAACCCCTATGTGTTTGTGCCTATCACATATTGACAATATCTTAATATGAAATAAATAACAAACTTCACTTTATTTGACCAAAATAAAGGTTCCATCACAGGGATACTTATGCTTTACAAAGATAGCAGCATTGTGAATGAGAAATAAGTGCATCTTTGATAGGAAAATTCACTTACCGGTGAATAATGTGATTAATCTGAGTACTCCTATGTTAAACATAACATCAATAGTGTAACAATGATTTAACAGGTCAGATTAGAAAACTAGAACACTAAATCAAAAGGTGTTTATAGTTTGTGCTATCAGAAGTGTTTTGCTATGTAAGCTAAAGGCACCTGGCAAGAAAGAGAGTATCTTAAGCTTCGTGCAATTCATGTGAGTTACCTACTAACTTAAACACAGATGTGATGACTCAAGTACTTATTTTAGAATATGAAATTTGATTTGCTGGGATATTACAGTGATGGGCAGCTTAAAAATGTAAATAAGCATTTGACATCCATTTTATAGTACACAAACATACTACTGAGGAAAACGGGCTGGTTGAGATAGTCATTTAAAATTAAACCTAATGTTTTTATGGATTTTCAGCTCAAATACAAGCTTAATGATAAATTATGTAAACGTAAGTTGACTCTGGCTATAATTAATGAATTAATCTTTCTTGTCCATACGTGATTTATTTTGCTGACCCAATGTTATACCAGGATTCACAGAATCTTGCAAAGTGTCTTATAGGAATACATAAAAGTATAACCACAGCAAGAACCACGCATACTGATAGAGATTTAACATGCTGTATTCCAGAAACTAAAACCAATTCCCTGTATAGTGCTCATTACATTTCAAAACAGACAGCTGTAAAATTGTAGGATTCATCTGTACTAACATTAATTTGAAAAACTGTCTCCAATTTAGATATCATGTTCTAATGTGCTGTTCCAAGTAAACAGTAAGTTAAAGAACAAAAATGTGGAACACTTGATAATTCTACTACACAACCATTTACATAACAGTAAGAGAAAAATCAAATAGCAAATAATTGTGTTCAAAAGAGAACATTTTTCTCTTAATGCTACATAAAAATGCCTTCCTCAATGGCATAAAGTTTACAAATCTTTCCTGTAATGGTGAATGCTGCTTTGAACTGCTATCTTACAGGTTTTCATGGCACTATTATCTATTCAGAAATATTTCTCACAGATCAAAACTAAAACCGATGACAGTGCGGGGAAAGGTGGTAGACTGGGTAAATACATTAACCCATCTCTGAAGATCAGGGGTTACACATCTTCCCTTAAATTATTAATACAAATTAATTTGATGCTGTCAAACTATTCTGAGTGGCCACTGGACCTCATCCCAAAACCACCACCAAATGTAGCATAGTTCAAAAGCTCTGCTCAGTAGAGGCCCAGAACTGGAACAACAGAGATGCTGTAGAACTAAAGTGCACTACCAAAGCAGTTTGAACAGCAAGCTACGGGATGTCATGAGAATAAAATGACACTTGAATTAATATGGATGAACTTTAGTTTGGCATTACAGTATGGGAAAATAATGAAAAATCACAAGGCAAGATATAAAAGCAATATAGTTTCAAATCCAGATGCTAGCACAAAGAGGAGAAGATAGAGCATTGACAAAAAATCATAAAAGAGAAAGGGAAAAGTCTAGAACAGGACAGCATCACCTGGAGGAACAGAAAATATAAAGAAGATGGTTGGATGAGATAAGATATCAAGGAAATGGAAATCCATTAATAACGGAATTAGTGTCCAGGCAGTTTCTACAAAGTAAGCAAAATTATTTCCATGGCTCAGGGAATTTGAAAGAGCCATGTAATAGGAAGGTGATGGGTAGTATATAACAAATGATTGTAAGAACCATTTTGTAAAGTTGTAGTTGGTATACAATTAGTATAAATACTAAATAATATAAATGGAGCAAATTATGATATTCAGCTGCTACAATATAGCAAAGAGCTTAAAACAAACACAGAATTTTCCAAAAAATAACAGCGATGAAAGTTACGCTAGCAAAACTAGAAGACCCAGCTGATAAACTCTGACTTTTAAAAGTGTTTGGGGTGCACTGCTAATATATTTACAAAACAATCATTTATAAAGCTCACAGTAGTAATCCTTTCTTCCAATATGAGTGTGATGGGTTCCCCCCGGGGTGCCACTTGGAACTGGGATACCACTTAACCCGGCTTGACCCACCAGCCTGGGCTCCCTTTCACACTGTGGTGATGTGATAAATTGACAAGCTCTCCAAGCTTGCTTTCACTAGCATACACACAGATAGGGATACATCAGCTGCAGCTTCGCACACAATGCTGATATCAGCTCTGCATGGGAAGGCTCAGCTAAGGCACCTCCCAGTTGTGTAAACCCAAAATTACACCATCTTGCACTGCACAGAGAACTGCACAGCGTAAGCTCATAAAATTCACCCCCTCCCTCAATGTGGAGAAAAATATGCAACAGCTTTCTGCCCCAAGCTATAATTTCCACACACTTGTTTTAAACAAAACCAAAACAAGTTTATTAACTATAAAAGATAGATGTTAAGTGATTATAAGTGACAGCAAACTGATCAAAGCAGATTGCATTAGTAAATAAACAAAACTGCAAACTGATCTTAACACACTAGATAGGTAGGATATGAATTAGCAAATTCTCACCCTGAGTGTAAACAAGCTGGCAGATTCTTAAGGCACAAGCTGCCTTGGCTTTCCCAGGTTTTCATACACAGGCTAAAAATCCCTCTAGCTTGGAACCATCACTTCCCACAGTTGAGTCCTGGCCCTTTAGATGTTTCCAGGTGTGTTGCTGTAGGGAGAGTGAGGTACCATCATGATGTCATTGTCCCCTTTTTATATCTTCTTCCCACCTGCTGGAAAGCTCTTTTGCTCTGACCTGGGTCAAACAGTTCCCATTGTGTAATGCTATCTCTGAGAGGTTTCTATTGTACACAGTTCCTGGGGTAATCCTTATGCTTCTGTGCCTTTCTTCAATAAGCCATTAACATTGTTTGGCCTTTTTACTGTAGTACATGAAAGGCTGCTTGTGGGTGTTTTCAACCTCACATGTTTCAGTAACACATACATTACCAAACTTTATAATTTCACATACAATCCAATGAGATATTACTGTCTAGCAGATCTAGACTTTTAGAATGATACCTCACAAGGCATACTTTGTACAGAACATATCCTAATTACATGACAGTGGTGAATATTGGAGTGTCAGGGTGTCACAATGAGGATGAATAGGGCCCTAGATGTCATGTTTAAAGCATTTTTAAAGCTTTAAGGATTCTTTCTGCACATATTTTCAATTGCACATAGCACACAACTGTAGAAAAACTGATGGTGACTAACTTTATCGCCTATTAGAGTCAGGTAATATCCACATCAATATTGTCCCCCACACAGTGACGCATGAACTTGATTTCTGAATGAAATATGTAGAGTGGGGGGATTTCTCTCCTCCCAGAAGCCAATAAAAATGTCTCTCTTTTGGGACTTTTCTTGAAGAAAAATGCAAGCAAATTCAGAAGACAACACTTTCCTGTCAATCTGCTCCTTGATTCTGACATTTCAATGAATGATCTGGGATCAATCCTACATTAGTACATGTATCAGTTATATGCATGGTACACATGGTAACAACAAATTAATTCTTAGGTGGTTACCTCCTGATGTGTGTGGGAAGCCTACAAATGCAAGAAATCACCTCGCAGTTCATAGAGTTAAAAAAAAACAACTGATAAATCACCCATATAATGATGCTGTAGCTTTTTATTATGTGATTTAGCCTCACAGTATTGCAAGGACACTGGTAAAAGAATTTAGGATTATAAAAGGACAGGATAAGAAGCCAGCAACCAACTAAAATCTAAAATTGTAGTATTGCTCAAAATATAATTGCATTTAAGCGTATTTAAACATTCATGTGTAAGTTCCTATCTGTTAAGAATAAAGCTGTGGCCTTTTTAATGCCAGTTGATGATTCACTGTGTGCATAGGCTGAGAGTTTTAGGCCACGTGCACATTTTAGTATTGGTCATAATTTTCACAGAGGAAACAGATACTAAAAACATCCAAATGTCAATGGAAAATTTATCAATGAAATGCAGACCAGGACTGGAGGCTGTTGGCAGTGGGGTGTGGAAAATGGACTTGGAATTGTGGTGAAAGGGACCATGAACCAAGGGGAAGGGACTATGATTGGTTCTCGGCAAGGAGACTGGGACTGGGAGCCAGTGGGGGAGGGGAAAAGAGAGACAGGTCTGACAAGGAGCCAAAGTGCCAGAGGCAGGGAACTGGGATTGGTTGTGCAAAGAGACTGAAACAAGGAGCCAAGTTGATGGTAAAGACAACAGATGAGGAGTCATGGGAATCACTGTGGATGCAGGCAGAGAATTAAGCCATGGAGCTTGGGGGGTAGAGGGGCTGACTGGGGAAGAAGACAGAGCACAAGGAACCAGGGAAAGCAAGAGAGACTAGGAGAGGTCTGAGATGAGAAATCCGAGGAGTGGAGACAGGAGGTGAGGGTAATGGGTCTGGGATGTGGAACAAAGGTTGAACAACACATGGGACAGGTTGGCAGCGACAGGACAGAAGGGGTTAAACTTGGGGACAATGGGCAGAATAGTCTGCGCCAATTAGAAAATACTTCAGAGTCTGAAACGGAAGCCAACATTTCCAAGTCTCCCCATTCTTCTGCTGTCAGCAAATATCTGTAAAACCCACTGGCTAAGTCTTCCATCCCCCTCTATTGATGGTCTATGTAGAGGAGAGCCACCTAACTACTGCTCTCAGTGCCTCCATTAGCTCAAGTGGCAGAGATCTGCATGGGGGGATCTAAAGGTTCCAGGCCTGGGTGTCAATATGATGCCACATGATGACATTTTTTCTAGTTTGCTTTATTAAAAACCTAGAAAATTGCACACAAAAAACTATGTCATTAAGGCTACAAAGTCAAGCACTCAAAAGTTAGAAAATGCCAGAAATAAGGCAATCTGTGAAAGCTTAATAAAGTCCCCTTCTGCGTATGCATTATGACACACAGTTTAATTACATGATCATACGTTATTTTTTCCACGGGACCTCTTTTGAGTACTTGACTTTGCAATGGTAATGATGTTCCCTCTAATGACATTGTGTGTGTAGAATAGGATAAATCACCTACTGCAGTCCGTCTGGAATACTGGGGTGTAACATATTAGGCAGACTGCCATTTATCCAGTAGGGCTAGGCTTACACACCCCAATAAAATAAATATATATGTAAATGTATGTACAGGCAGGAAAGTCCAGGGTGTTTGTCCTTTTTACCAGAGTCTGCAGAGAAGCTCATACTGAAAAACTTTATCCTACTGCAGTTTCTAATACTAGCTTCCAGAGTCTGCCCCATCCCCTTTTCTCCCACTGTTCTCCACTGCTCTTGTTGTTAGTTTGCACAGGCAAGAAGGCAGTCAATCAGAGTTTAGCTCCTTGTGAAGAATCAAGAATCGGGATGAAGAAACTACAGGAGGGTGGATTCTCCTCCCTGGGGTGGGGGAAAGAGGAAGGGAGAGAGGAGGAAATTCCATTGAAGGCCAAAAAAGAGGCAGAGGGAGACTGAACAGGGAGGAAGATGGCAAAGGGATGAGGACAGTGCCAGGAAGAAGTAGGCCTTATGGCTAGGGCTAATATCACCAAATGAGGACACCAAGCCATTACACTGCAATTAGACACCAGTGGCTGGCCCATGCCAGCTGACTCGGGCTAGCAGGGCTCGACTGTTTAAGTGCAGTGTAGACATCCAGACTCACGCTGGAGCCCAAGCGCAAGTATCCTGTGAGGTGGGAGGGTCCCAAAGCTCGGGCTCCACCCTGAGCTGGAATGTCTACACCGCAATTAAACAGCCCCACAGTCCGAGCTCCACGAGCTTGAGTCAGCTGGCACGGGCCAGCTGTCAGTGTCTAAGTGCAGGGTAGATATACCCTAAGCTTCCTCCACAAGATATATGACAGGTGAGATGTACGTGGCCGTTTTGGGGACAGTCATGAGGCCTAAATAAGCACATCTTTTTATATGCTAGTCACTTAACTTTTGGGGTTCTCTTATCAATAATTTTGTTTTGCTGCTTTAATATATGAGGTCTTTACAAGGTTGCCTCATTGGGACTGATGCGTCACCAAATGTGATATATTGGGTAAAGGAGGAAGGAGTTAATGGATTTTCATGCTGGTAGGAGGGCAGATATTTGAAAACAGCTCTGAACAACATTTTTGAGGGCCTGATTAAGATTTTTTAAAAAGACACTTAAAAATTCAACTGAATGCGCACACATCTCTGTGGCAGCTGGGATCTTGATGACTACATGACCCTGAATTATTTTGAAAACCGCCAGTGGAAAAGTTTCCAAATGTTGGCAACTATGATATTATCAACCAGCATGGAGATAATAGTATTCTGATTGCTGATTGTAAAGGCCCAGCTTTCATAGCTAGTAATAAGTGCGATTGCAGAGGATCTTGAGAGTAGGCTACCGAGTAATGCAAGCTACATATTCCAAAAACATTAACAGAAGATGAAGAAGTTGAACAACTAGAGGAGTCTGATTTACAACTTGCACTGTTTTCTTAGTGGATGAAGAATTGGACAGTACCAAAAACATCTAAAAGATTACCATACCTCATCTGGCAATTATTTTTTCTTACACAGCACCTTTGAGGTGCATTCATGAGATTTGTACACAGATAAGACAGGAACCTGACGGAAGATCTTATCATCTAAATACATTCAATACAGATGTGGGAAGCCAGGCAGTGGGTTGCTGAAAGGAATACCAGAGGTGAGTTCAAGCTGCAAAATTAAGAGCCTGATAGGGGTTTTGGTTGAGTCCCTCTTCGAAGAACAACTACTGTATATACATAATATTGTATTATCTGTATTACAATAGAGCCTAGAGACACAAATCAGGATTTAAGCTTCATTGTGTTGGGTGCTGTACACATGCATATTACCCATAACATGAGAATATACTGCTATTCTAATTAGAGTGGGACAGTAACTCAAATTCTGGTCACATAGAGTTCAAACTTCATATAGAAGAGTTTTGTGTAAAAGCTGCTGTAGACACTAGACAATAGATCTGGATCTAAATTCAGATTTCAAACATGCTCAACATTTGGGGTTCTCAAGTCTGAGGTTTCCAGTTCAGGCCCTACTCGAATTTATAATACTGGGGAAAAGTTACAAAGAGTGTGGTGCATTTAGCACAAAAATCAGTCACAAGCAACGCTTTGACCTGCTGCTAGAAATGTATGTAGAATTTGCTTCCTGAATGCAATAGATGGGGAAAGTATTACAGCTTTAAAAACTCGTGCTATTAAGGTAGAGGAATTTCAAGTACAGGTGGCTGAACAATATTAATGAGTCAGTTAACCATATAACACTGAGCCTCTCAAACAGCAAATCACTATGAATAATCTTCTAAAGAACCACACATTTAACACCGTCACATGCTAAGCCAGCACATTGATATTCTAAAATTCAAAAGGGGATAAAAGTAATTTAAAAAAACATAACAGACTTTAAATCATAAGATGTCTTTTTCTATAGTATTTAAAGTTCGAGAGAGAATACATACAAATGTAAGTGATAAACTATAGTACTAGCTTGAGCCTGGCATTGGTCAGAGACATACACTGCCCACTTCCTTACACAGCCGAGTCAAAGACCATTCCTTCACTCTCAAGTCCTGGGCTTGTCTTGAGCAGAGCACCAACCAGGCTAAATTGTGCCTAAATGGACAGTGAACAAATGCATACTAGACAGAACTTACTGAGGTTCTTGCTAGTTTCCAGAGGCCAGATTCCTCAGAAAATTCAGCAAGCAAAATGCACATCTAATCTGTACAGGTCTGTTGCATTTTACGCGCATTTAACATGCGCAATTTCAACTTTACGTGGTCGGCAAAAACAATAACAAAAAGAGAAAAATAACAATTTTAATATTGTACCTGTAGTGCGTGCGATTTCGCCCGCCATTGAACTCAATGGGATTTTGGCTATACGCAGTTTTCGCTTGACGCGCTAACTGCGGAACGGAACCCTCGCGTAAGATGAGACAGACCTGTACACAGCTGCAATGACTGCACATGTAAACAGCTAATTATGGTTAAACTAGGCACATCCAACTTAAAAAAAAGTCTCAAAAATGAAAGTATCACATTAGACCACTGCATAAACTAGCACCTTACAAATCTATTAAATAAAAATAAACTTTTTACTGTCATTAATGCTAAAATCACTATTCAAGTTGAGGCAAAAACAGCCAAAAGGTGGAAATATAAAATAAAGGCCAACATTCCATCCTTGACTAATTTATGGCTACAGATAGATGCTGCATAGTTAGCATGACAATCAGCCAATGTTGAGAAGGAACTCAAACTAAATGTGGCGGACATCTTTGCTTCTAACTGTATGTGTTTGCATTTAATTTAATAATAAGAAGTGCTCTGAGAGTTCCCTTTAGTTTCTTGCACACATATAGATAGTTATATATTCAAGTACAGATTCATAGACTTCAAGGCCAAAAGGGACCACTGTGATAATTTAGTGGGACCTGTACAGCATAGGTGTGACCCAGGGACCACTGGGAGCCAACTAGCAGAGCGCATGGGGTTGTATAGGGTTCCCAGGGATCTCCTGGGTCATAAATATGCGTAATAGTTCAGAGGGTAACAGGTAAGGTCTCTACTGAGAGCAAGTAGCCCACTGGTCATCACTGCAAAATGTATTTAATAAGTTATGTATCTATACTGCAAATTATGCTCTTACGGTCGTGGAATTAAGGCAGGTCATCAGGAAGTGACATGACTCGGACATGTTCCTTTCAGGAAGGAGGTAACAGATGCTTTTCTCCCTGTCTGGTTACAAGTTATTGTATATAGTCTGCCTAACAATGGAAACCTATTTGCATACTGAACCAGGAGCTAGTTCAAAGGTTGTGACATCTGCAAGGGAGAAAATCCAAAGGAAAAAATAAAACTGTGTGTGTGGGGGGGGGGGGGGGTTAAGGAGGGGGGGAAATCCTGTTTGTGAATAAAGACAAAAGGGTGGGACTTGTATATTATGGGAGGCAAAGGAACACACTGAGTCCTTCACCCACTAGGCAAGCTATCAGTGTGTGTCTGTCTCATGAAAGGAGGATCACAGTCAATCCTGGCTGCAAAATGCTGCAAGGATTTTGGGTGAGCAATATTCTACTGGACTTCAGAGTAACTAGTTAATTAAGTCTAGGCTCTAGCATGTAAGTTACAAATCTATTTTATATGTATTCGTTTGTTTCCAATACTTCTACTTGCTATGACTTGAATATCTGTGCTTTGTTAAATAAACTTATTCTTGATTTCATTATAAACAGATCTAAGTGCTATGTATTAAGCACAAGAGTGACCTGAGGTGAAACCAATAAGTAGGGGTCTACTGTTTCTTTGGAAGCAGCATATGTGAATAATGTGCATTTCCAGGGGATCAGGGTCTGGAGAATCCAGGAAGATGTAGGTTAGAGCGTGCCTATCACTATCCTGTAGAGAAACAGGGGGGGCTGGGTTAGCCCAGAGGGGTGTGCTTGTGTTGCTGTAAGGTTGGGGAGCTGAACCCGGCAGGTCCAAACTAGGCTTCCATATGCTAAGGGAAGGTGGTAGCGACCCCAGGTCACAACAGGCCATAGAACCTCTATAACACAGGCTACAGAACTTCCGCTGCATGTGGTACACATTGTCAGATCCTGCAGGGAGGGGGAGAGAGTAAATGCTGCTGGATTGCGACTCCCTCTACTGTGCAGGTGGGCAGAAAATGAGAAGAGCCTTGACCAGGGGTGAAAGTAAGATAAAAGACTTACCGAAAAGGGCAGGGCCTTGGACAGAAGGGACAGCGCCTCCGGCAGAAGGGGTGGGGCTTCGGCAAGAAGGGGTGTAGCCAGCCAGCCCTACTGCGCTGTGCCAGCCGTGGCTCCAGCAGCGATTTAAAGGCTTGGGGCTCTGGTCGCTGTTGCGGTAGCCAGGCTCCAGGGAAGCTGCCCCTTTTGCTCCCGACCCTACCGGCAGGGCTGCCAACAGCGGGGGGGGGGGGGGGGGGGGGGGGGGGGGGGGGGGGG